>NW_005843335.1:0-1784 GCF_000455745.1 Alligator sinensis | reverse complement strand
CCTAAGCACCACTGAGACCCTCCCTGCTGGAAGGGCAGCCTCCTGGCTCCAGAGGGTCTCTGGGCCTCACCTTCAGCCTTGCAGATGCTGGCAAACCCCAGCAAGCGAGCATAGCTGGGCGCCAGCGCCCGATGTTTCCGGCAGGAAACAGAGAACTTTGAGATCAAACTTGCGTGCTTATGGCAAAACTCCAGACGGCAGAAACAAGGTCTGATGCCAGCTGATGCCCCAGCCCCCTTCTTTGCCCTCCGAGCCTGCCCCAGGGCACTCCCCAGCAGCACAGGCAGTCCAACATAGCTGGGTCCTGGTGCCACAGCTGACCCCAGCAACGGCCGGTTCCACAGTGCCGGGTCCAGCTGGCTGCACACGGCTCCGTGGGATGTCTCGCTTGGTTATTCGCTGTCAAACTCAGTTTGTCTGCCCCTACGTGCTCCTGACAACATCTCTTTCCATTACAGCCTTGGGGGCACAGGGGGAGGAGCTGGTCAGACAAGGCCAGAGGGAATAGGAGACAAAGCCAATACTGGGAGGAGAAGTCCCTGGGGAAACGTGGGGGGGCCGTGGATGCATCCTGGCTCCCTGCAGCTTATCATAGGCCACAGGCCGCCCTGGGGCTCACGGCACACAAGCCAGGGGGATGTATATGAGCCCCCAAGGCTCCCTGAACCTGTCCAGGTAGGACGGCACCCAGCACACGCCAGGCGCATAGAGCAGCTTGGCAGGGCTCCGTGCCATGCTTCCAGCTGCAGGACGATTGCAAAGGCCTGCCCTAGGGCATTCACACTGGCTGCAGCCAAGCTTTGAACAGGGCCTTGCTAGCTCCCCTGCCCAGCCTGCCCTGGACTGGGCTGCCCTTCAGCCGTGAGTCAGATGAGAAGCATAAGCATCAGCTGATGTTTAGGACAGAGATACTTGCTGTGTGCAGGATATCCAGCCACAGTGTGCTGATCACCCTGCCTCTGGGGCACTGTTGGATGAGGCAGCTTGCCTACTGCTGCTGATCACAAGGGCGATAGCTGTGGCACTGCAGTGCTGGGATCTACCAGGCACTGAGCAATGCTGTGCTAATGCCCCAAGCCGGCTCTGCATGTGCAGCTCCAGCCCCACGGCCAATACCACCGCGTGAGGCCGGGTGCAGGGTGAACACCTCCCGTGCCATGCTCTGTGCTCAGAAGCTCAGTCACTGGGGAGAGGGGCTGGCCTATCCAAGGCCTGCGACCCAGCACGAATGAGGAAGAGGAGGGCTACAGGGCTCGGCTCCCCCAGCACTGAGGGGATGAGCAGACACACACAGCTCTCAGGACTAGTCACCCAGAGCTGTTCAAAGGAGTGTGTTCAGGGATTTCTCCTCCTCTGCCCTGGGTCAGCTCTATTGGGCCCCTGCTGCCAGCTCTAGCAAGTGTTAAAAGAAGGACTGAACAAATTCCCAGAGGAAAGGAGCATCAGTCACTACTGAGTGCAGGAGCGAGGGGCACGGCCTCTGAATGCGAACTTCGTAGACCTTATATGTTGAAGACTGCAAATGAGAGGGGAACAAAAGAAAAAACCTGGTCACACCCAGCTTAATCTCCCTTTCAGCATTCACTTTCTGCCATGGTGTGACAGGAGACTAGGCAAGATTGACCTATGGCTTGACCCAGTAAATGGCAAGTCTTATGTTCTTACATTCCCTTACATGCTGTTTCCGCATTTTGAGAAGGCAAGAAAATTCAAGGAGACGCGGGTAGAAAATGCAACGCTTTTATTCACCATGTTAAAGGAAACAGCTAAAAAAGAAAAAAAAA
>NW_005843334.1:197896-199812 GCF_000455745.1 Alligator sinensis | reverse complement strand
TCTTAGTGCACAATCTGCCTTGAGAATGAGCGGGGGTTTCAGCTAGACCCTGTACTGACATTCACTCTTGAATCAATGTAATATCATGGTAGAGGGAGACTTCCTGGTTTATCCCCCATGCTTGTTCTTCATCCACAATCCTCAACAGAGACTTGACCATGCATCTAAATTCCTGATCCTATTTTCTAAGAAATAATGGGTAGAATAGGGACTTTGTCCCTAAGAACTGTCATTAGACCTTTCCACTACCAAACCACAATTCAGACCAGAAAGGAATCTGCACATCTACACAGCTGTTGACAGTCAAGTCTACTGGATACTGATTACATCATGAGAACAGTATGACCCAATCAGAGCAGGTCTATGGAGGCTGTATGGGGAACCACCACCTGAGGCAGCTGGACAAGGTTTCAAATTGTGCTGGGAGATCCTGCTCTCTCATTCCCCTGTTAGTAGGTCTTGTGCTCCTATCTCTTGACTCTGCCTCTTCTACCAGCCCATTGAGTCCTATCTGTGACTGTCAGGCCTGGGGAGTATGGCCTATAGATCCCAACAGAAAGGGATTTTTTGAACAGAAAAGAAGTGTCTTACTTTAACTTCTCTAATTTGCAGTTTGGAGCCTTCAGTGCTTGACAGAGCAGGTAAATAGGGGACTGCTTCTGTTGTTCCCTGGAAAGAAAATAATATACAAGTTTTTTTTTTTCTTTTTTTTTCCACATAACATTTTAAACTCTGTTTTTTTGACATTAAACCACTATCTTGGGTGGGGTGACTATGCATTACATACTGAGCTGTGCTGCAGTATAAAATAACTGTAAATCCTCCATTACAGGAATATGTCCAGTACTGAAAGAGGCACTTTAACTCCATAGAGTAATACAACATGTTCTGCTAAGTGTGATTCTTTCAGTGTTCAAGCTCTGATACTCTGATGCCGTGAGCCTTTAAACTCTGTTCTATGCACTCTACACAGTGTGTCATCTGTGCTTTAAACCTTTTGTATTGATTAATCATTGTTTTATCATTGCTGGAGATACAGTAGAAATCACCATGTTTCATTGTCTTGCTTTCATTCATCCCCACAGACAAAGCACAAACACATGAGTATCTTCTTAAAGTTTTATATCTGACTATCAGCCAGTATTGCTGTTAAACCTTGTGAAACAATGTCTGTGTGTTGGAGTTATTAGGAAGCTGAGAGCACAGTTATTCCAGAGTGGTGGATCCAGAAATGCAGCAGACAATCTGTTTATAAGGCCCACCTGGAAGGGAGTGAAGCTTCCCTTAGAAATGCTGGCATTGAGTCAGTTTTGGGAAAGCAGTTGCTATGAGGTATTAGTGGTAGGTTGTTTCTGTCTCTGGGGAAAGAGACCTATGTGCAAGATGCAGAAAAAAGGCCTGGAAAAATATATGGAGTCCTCTCACTCCTTAGGACCCTGGAAAAATGCCCCAGCCCTTTGAAGACTGCCCTGGCTGTTTCTATGAAACCATCATGTTCACTGTCCAGTGTAAGGCAGACAAATCTGCTAGCAGGATTGAAATCTTGGACTTCAAACATGCAAATTTCAACAAGCTTAGGTCACTAGTAGGGGGAGTGCTATGAGACCACGGACTGAAGGTGAAAGGTGTGTACAAAGAGTGGTTGTTCCTTAAGCACACGATTCTTGAAGCACAAAGGAAGTCCATTCCCATGCAAAGAAAAGGTAACAGAAGGGCTGGGAAGCCCTCTTGGCTAAACAGGGAAATCATGGTCCTCTTAAGAAAGAAGAAAGAGGCTTATACACAATGGAAGCTTGGAGCAGGGCCCAAGGAGGATGTGGCAGTGCACTTTAAGGGCTGAGTCAGTGTCACAGGGCACTAAGGTGACTTGCTCCTTTAAGGACTGAAACTGCTAGGGAGAGAGCCCTAGCAGTCAG
>NW_005843334.1:191472-197865 GCF_000455745.1 Alligator sinensis | reverse complement strand
AGGTGCAGTCAGCTGACAGGAAGAGGCAGGGCCTGGCACATATATAAACCCCAGAGCTGGGACCAGAGTGTCAGGTCTCTGCCAGCAGCTAAGGGGGAAGGAGCCCTCCTAGAGAAAGCAAAGTGAAGGGGCTGGACAGCCCATCTCCTGCTTCTGGTAAGGTTAAGGGACTTCAGGAGCTCCCCAGACCCTGGCCTTACAAGGCATGTTGCGCTGGGGAAGGGTGATTCATTTAAAGGAACAGAGCACACCCAGAGCTGCTTGCATTATGTTATAGCCCAGGGGCTTGTATTTTGATTTCTGTTTGGAAACTGGTGGATTAGGCTGAGGCTATTGGGGAAGGAGGAGACCTCACTGGGGACCCACTATAGTGTGGGGACCCCAGCACCAGTGTGGGTGCAGTAACTGGGGTGCACAGACCCCAGTGCCAGTGTGGACACAGACAAAGAGAGACAAGGCTGCAGAGAGCCCAGTGTTGAGCAAGAGGCCAAGTGAAATTAAGACCTCAGAGGGACACTGTGTGAATACCATTTGTGAGGCTTGGGGCGTGATAAAGGGGTGATTTGGAGCCACGCATCTAGCCCATAAGGCTGAGGATGTCCCGAGACATCCATTTTTGAGCGGGACCCAAATGGGGGTCTGAGAACCCACAAGGTTCAGTGGGGTCCATCAGGACTGTGCCCAAACAAACTTGAGGGCAGCCTCCTTATTTATTATAGTTACACCAAGACATGGTGGGTGAGAGAGGGTGCTCATTGGGCTGAATTGGCATGGTCAAGGGAGCCCTAGGGGTCCCACGGCCATCCCTGGGGACCCCTTCCTGTGACAGTCAGGCAGCCAGTAGGTGCTTGATTGCAGCAGCCATTTAAGAATATGGCTATCTATATAAACAGAACAGTTTGCTGCTGCGAGCCAGGCAGAAACATCACCTGGCTGAGCTACATGGAACATCTAGCAGGTAGGACCTCAAACTGCACCCTGCCAGGGAAGGGTGGCCTAGTGGGGCTCCTAGTGGTGTGGGAGCCCCCAGGATATACCAGGCCAGTTACCTCCCTGGTGATAGCTGAGGAGGGGTGCCTTAACCCCAGCCTCCTTCTTCAGGTGGCTTTGGAGGCAGTTGTGGGAGTAGTGGGGCCAGGCACGGCAAGCAGACTGCCACCTGATTCCAGCAGGGATGTGAGATCCCAGAGACCCCAGAAGGGGTAGCATGGGGAGCATTGTTGTGTGACCCCACACAGAGTAGTCTGAATGGGAGTAGACCTGAAGGGCTGTGCATGAGGGGGGTTGAGTAGGGCCAAACTGGGAGTAAACCTGAAGGGCAGTGCAAGGGCCAGCCCCATGAGTAAGTTGATCATGAAGATTATAAGGCCCCAGGGTGGGTGTGGTGTAGAGGCCCTAGAGGGGGTGTAGTAGGAATCCCAGGTGGGAAAGAGGCCAAGGCATGGTTTTGGATGCCTGAGAATGCAGTTTGGGCCAGAGACCAAGTAGGGGACTCTGCCAGAGAGTTAGGGGCGAGTCCTGACCCCGGTAAGTCCTCCGCTCCAAGGAAGCTTAGTGTGGGATGAAAGTAAGACTTGTAGTTTGAGCACAATGACCTGCTGCTCCAGGGAGGGAGTGAGAGTCCCTATGAGGCCTGGGAGCACCAGTTGTGATGCAGGGTATAACTACACCATGTAGATGCTATCTGCGAGGTATGGGCTGTGGTGCAGGGAAGGTTGGAGCCACAGATAGTGCCCCCTGCCATTGGGGCATGTAATGGGCAGTCTCCCGCATTTACCATCCATTTATGGGAACACCAAAGTCATGGCAGGTGAGATAAAGCATATTACCCCATAGAGACAGGTGGGTGGGCCGGCATGGGACCCGGCCCCTAATTTGCCCCCTGTCACAGAGGACTATTCCATGATGGCCTGCATTTGCAGGGAACAGATACAAAAGGCTGAAGTGGTGACTGAACTTTGATTAGCAATAGGAATCAAGGAGAACAAGAAGTCCCTCTTTAGGTACATAGGTAACTGGAGGAAAACAAATGGGAGTGTGGGGCCACTGCTCAGCAACTCAGGAGAGCTGGTTATCGACACCGAGGAGAAAGCTGAACTCCTGAATGACTACTTCACCTCAGTCTTTCACTGGACCAAGGGGAAAACAATGCCAGGTAGTACAGGATAAGCACGGTAGGAATAATGACCTTCCTACTATTGCCATAGAATTGGTGTATGACCAATTAAAAAAATGAGACTATAGAAATCAGTGGGAGCAGATGATCTTCATCCGGGAGTGCTGAAGGAGCTGGCCAAAGTCACTGCAGAATCCCTGGAGAAACGCTTCCACAACTCGTGGGGTTCTGGAGAAATCCCTGAGGACTGGAAAAAGACCGATGCTGTGCTCATCCACAAGAAGGGCAGGAGGGAGGACCCAGGTAACTATAGGTCAATCAGCCTAACTTCTATCCTAGGGAAAATCCTAGAAAAGTTCATCAAGGAGTCTATCTGCGATAAGCTTGCAGAAGGTAAGATTCTGAATGACAGCCAGCATGGCTTCATCACAGACAGGGTTTGCCTTACCAACCTCATCTCCTTCTATGACCAGGTAACTTGCCACCTGGACATGAGAGAGCAGGTTGACATTGTATTACTTGACTTCCAAAAGGTCTTTGATCTAGTATCCCATGAACTCCTTGCAAGAAAATAGGAGGATTGTGGGCTTAACTCTGAGACAGTCAGGTGGGTGAGAAACTGGCTGTAGGATAGGACCCAGTGAGTTGCAGTGAATGGATTTATGTCATCCTGGTGAGACGTGGGCAGTGGTGTCCCACAGGGGTCAGTGCTTGGTCCTGTACTTTTCAACATCTTTATTAGCAATTTGGATGTGGCGGTGAAGAGCTCGCTGGCCAAGTTTACAGATGACACCAAGTGATGGGGAAGCGTGGTCACGCTTGAAGATAAGCTAAAGATACAGGAGGAAC
This sequence comes from Alligator sinensis, assembly GCF_000455745.1. Classification (NCBI taxonomy): domain Eukaryota; kingdom Metazoa; phylum Chordata; order Crocodylia; family Alligatoridae; genus Alligator; species Alligator sinensis. Next base: position 194,900 of record NW_005843334.1, on the reverse strand, counting down.
TAGACAGGCTAGCAAGTTGAATGGATCAGAATCTGATGAAGTTCAACATTGAGAAATATAAAGTGCTCTACCTCGAGATGAGCATCACGCCTACAGACTTGGCAGCACCAAACTGATTAGCACCACGAATGAAAGGGACCTGAGGGTAATAATAGACCACAGTATGAATATGAGCTGGTAGTGTGATGTTGTAGCCAGTAGGGCAAATAACGCTCTAGCATGTATCAATCGATGTATCTCCAGCAAAACCAAGAAGGTGATTCTTTCGCTCTACTCAGCACTGGTGAGGCCACAGCTGGAGTACTGTGTTCAGTTCTGGGCACCGCACTTTAACAAGGACATGGACCAACTTGAGAGAGTCCAAAGAAGAACCACCCATATGATCAGTCTTACAATGCAAGCCATACAAGGAAAGGCTGAGGGATCTGGGACTCTTCAGCCTGAGAAAAAGAAGGGTGAGAGGGGACCTAGTAGCAGCTGACCACTACATCAGGGGCGTATATCAAGCGCTCAGTGAACAACTGCTCACCAGGGCACCCGAAGGGAAAACTAGGAGTAATGGCCACAAACTCCTGGAAGACCAATTCAGGCTCAACATTAGGAGAAACGTCTTCACAGTCAGGGTGTCCAGACTGGGGAATAAGCTCCCTCCAGACGTGGTACGATCACCTACCCTGGAAATCTTCAAGAGGAGACTAGACAGTCACCTTCCTGGGGTCACCTGTCCCCAAATTATCTTTCCTGCTTGAAGAGCCCCTCTAATTAAAGTACCCATAGCATCACATGTATTCACATCCCTGTGCTGAAAAATGGTAGTGCGGACACTTTAATTAAAGTTTGTCAAATGAGCATTAGTTAAAGCGCCCCTGCCACTTTTTCAGCACGGGGATGCTGATACACATGATGCTGGAATCTGCTGGAGCATGGTAACTACCACACTCCGGCAGATTCAATTAACTGAGTCTGCTCCAATGTACTGTAATTACAGCATGTTGGAGCAGCCTCACTGCACGTGTACAGGCACTGAAGCCTGTGCCCTTTAAATTGGGGGTGGGGGGGGAGAAAGGGGGTGATACTTTTTTCTATCTTTTTTTGAGAGGAGCAATGTAACTTTATATGGGAGGAAGGAGAGCAATGGCTATTTTCTTTGTTTTCTTTACCTCATGATAAAGGTCTTTGCAAAGTCTTTGACAGCCCAAAGTAGTCCCATGCCTTCCCTGTAAAGCAATGGACACAGAGCACTCTTTTCTCCTGGAGCAATTTGACATACAGACACGATTCCCCCATCCCTCTATCTCGCATAGCAGGGGTGCAATGAGCTCTTTCAATGCCTGAGGCATAGGTGGGTGGTGTGGGAGAATTATAAGTGAAGAATGAGGGGGGAACGTGGGCAAAAGAGGAGGGAGCATTAGGTCTTACCTGCCCAGTTCTCCTCACTCCAGCAGCTGCTACTGCTGCAGCTACAGCTATAGCAGCATGGGCTTGGGTGTTGCCCCTGGGGGACAGGCAGCACCATAGACTTCTTTGGTGCCACTCCTTGTGCCCTATTAGCACCTCCCTTCCCCACAGGCACAGGACTGTGCTTCCCATGGCAAAGCTTCCCAGTGGGGTGTGCCCGAGGTGTGCCGCCCCACTTCCCCCCAGATATGCTACTGGGTATGGGGCTGTGCCTGTCTGGCTCCTACAGCCAGGTAATGCAGGGCTGCCCCTACCATGAAAAAGACTCCTAGGCAAAGGGGGCCATAATGGCATCCTCTTGAAGTCAGTGCCAGGGACTGGCACCTTGCTTACCCACCCCTAGGTAGGGTATTGCACATGGGACTAAACTAGATAATGCACTCTCAGAGGAAAGAAGAACAAACAATTGTGATAGGAGAAAGGAAAAACACATTTGTTTCCCCTAGTGTGATTAAAAAAAAGCCTCAACTGATCTATTAGTAGCCTGCAGGAAGAGTAAATTTTTCTGTACTTGGTAATCATCAATCGGGGGGGGGGGGGGGAGGTTTTTTTTTTTTTCAAAAAAAACTAAAAATTTTTTTTTTTAGATCGTGTTAATGTATAGGCGGGGGGGGGGGGTGTGAATGTTTTATCTGTTCAAAAATATCTACAGATTTTTGAGTTCAGCTAATACTTACTGACGTAACTGCTTCGACAGCCTTTGCAACTTTTCTTCCTTATGGTCTTCAAATCTCAATCCACAGTAACATAAAAGAAGTGATTTAATTTGGGGGCAAGATTTTACACAGAAAGAAAGAACAAGTTGGTCCATTTGGGTCAGCTGTTTTCCTCGTATATCTAATTGACTGAAATTCACCAATGCATTTTTCACAAGTTGCTCTTCTTGGCTCTCATACAAACAGTAAAATGCCTCAAGATCTTCAATTTGGTTATTTGCTGATGGATAAAATGAGCTAATCCAAGTTCCTATGTCTGTCTTCAGATTTGGTAACATTTTACAGCCAAGTTTTTCCTCTATGTCTTTCCTTCTGTTCTCATTTAAGAGACCAAACAAAAATTGCACAGTTAGCATCAAATAATGCCTAGACTTCCCATAATATGCTAGAATGGTATTCACTTCTCTTCTTGGAGTCACCAAATCCTTCCTTGTATCCTCATCCCCTTGCAGAATGTAGGACAAAGCTGCAAAAAACTCCTGGAAACTTAAATGAATGAAGCTGTAGGCACTCACACAACCAAGGTCTCTTTGAAAAATGTTTTCATTCAGAAAGAGGGGGAGAAAGTCTGCCTGGTCTAACCCATACCTCTTGATATCTTTTTGTTCAAAGAGTATCTTCTGCTCCCAGATCCCATCTGCAGCCAGGGAGCAAAGTCTTCTCATGTGAGCTTGTATCTGAAGCCTTGACTTGCTGCTAGAAGAGTCCACTAAACTGAAGAGAAAAAGCATGTATACACCAGTGACTGTCTTTGAAGTCTGTAGAAGGTCTTCACCCCTCTCCATTTGTTGTTTCAGAACCGTGCAGATGATCCAACACACAATAGGGACAAAGCACATAGTGAAGAGAATTTCATTTTCTCTTACAAAGTTGAAGGCTTCTGAGGCTTGTTTTTCATTTCCAAAGAACCTGTAAAAATACTCCTCCCTGTCCTCTCCAGAAAATCCCAGGATTTCTGCACAAAGAGCACACTGCAAACTCTGTCTCAGCTTCTCCAGAGCAACTGGTCTGGTAGTGATTATCAAGTAGCTTCCAGGGAGAACTGTTCTCCTAAATAAACTGTTCAGTATGATTTCAGCTGGCTGCTTCTCCCAGGGATCAGAGCACAGATCACTTTCAGGCTGATCCAAGGAAAATCTCAGTTCATCAAACCCATCAATTATGAAAAGGAGCTCTTCTGGATTAGCTAGGATATGCTCAATTGGTGCATTTTTATTAGGACAACTTTTCAAAATTATGTCAGCTAAACTTCCT
>NW_005843334.1:182696-191462 GCF_000455745.1 Alligator sinensis | reverse complement strand
TTCCCTACAATTAATTTAGAAAACATAATGAAATTTTTTCTTGTAGAGTTTTCCAGCTGCCCAGTCTAGCACGATCTTTTTTACTGTCATTGTTTTTCCAATTCCTGCAGCCCCCAGCAGCACAACTGTCTGCGGTGTTCGTCCACCATTATCTTTCTTAAAAAGTCTGTCTACTGTCACAGCACAATAAGCATGTTTGTTCATGATTTTTGAATGCGTCTGTCCCATGGCAATGATTTCATGTTCTCTTTCCTTATCAGGACGATATTGAGTAACAATCATCAGCTTTGTGTATCTGTTGTTTAGTGCTACCATCTCACCAAGACGAGCATTCCTGTCTCTCATTAACTGGTACTGTTTCAGAATATGTTCTCTGTACTTCACCCTGTAATCTAAACCAGTAAGATGAAGTGTTAGCAGTGTTAATAATAGATACAGATTAATGACCCCTTTTTCTTTTCTTTCAGTAAAATAGCAAATCCATTTTAAGGTACTACCCCACCACTGCTGAAAACCATGTTTTCAACTATGGACCTGGATTTTATAGCCTTTATTGTTCTTTACTTGCATCTGTAAGCACTGTAAGAATAAATTATTTTATGAGCAGGGATCAGGGTTTTCCGTTTCCCACAGAAAAAATGGAGAAAACCACCGATTTTTTTTTTCCCCCCTTTACCAGAGGAAAATGTGAATTTCTCATTTTACCAGAGAAACCCATGGATTTTGCAGTTTTGCAAAGAGCTCTCTGCAGGCTGGTAGAGTTTCAGCCTGCAAAGGGCTGGGGGGAGCAGGAGGAGAGCAGTCAGGCAGGGGCGCCATGTGCATATATATATATGCACATGGCTGCCAGGCAGCCTGGAAAGCAGCTGGAGTGGGGAGAGAGAGAGGTCCTCACAGTGAGGGAGGGAGTTGGGGCTGGGCTTCTGCCCAGCCAGGAGATGCATGGGGCTTGGGGCCACAGTGTGCATCCATTGGGCCCTGGGAGGGAGCAGGATGGGGCTGTGGGTGGGTCATCAAGGGGGTGGAAGGGTGGAATGGGGCTGGCTCCCCACCACTATACACACTCCCATAGAGGCAGGGGCGACCCATGAGGGGCATGAGCAGGGCCAGGGGGCTGTTGGAGCGGGGGGTGAGGGTCACCAGCAGAGCTGGGGGAGGCTGTGGAAGGGAGTGAGGGGCCTTTCATTTTAATCCTGGATTTGGGGGCTCTTATCAGAATTTGTGATTTTTTTTTATTTATTTATTTATTTTTTAAATCAGAAAATGTGTGATTTTTTGTACTTGGGAAAACCAGGATCCCTGTTTATGAGTGATGCACCACCACTTCATGTCAACTACTGAGTAAAAAGAATGTTGTACAATGTAATTAACTGAAATGTTGTATGCGATTTGATGCTTTTTTTCGCTTGCATAGTGGTTTCTTTACAATAAACAGCTTTCTGCTTCTTTTTAGGCTCTCAGAGTCACTAACATGACTGACACTACATCTCTTTCATGTAATTTAGAATCCCTAGAATCTGACTCAGTGGTATAAGACATGAAAAACTGTGAACTGGGGATTCAGAAAAGTGACAAATCTTTTACACTAATTCCATTTTAAGTATGCCTGATGTTGCCCTATTTCTCACAAAAGATCCTAAAATCACTTAACCCTCCAAGCCTTACCTAACTGAAAAACCCCCACTTAAACTTGGTCAAAAACTGAGATATCCCTTCACCCTCCACAGAAAAGAATAATTTGAAATAAACCTGGCAACTGTTTAACATTGAACAACAATGCTATCCAACTAGTTAAGGCACAACGTTTAGGAAAATATTATGTACAATTGAAACATGTGACAATTTAGATATGAAGAGTAACTCTACCAAGTGCCAAATGTATGTCCTCTGGTCAAGTGCTAAAGTGTGTCAAAGGACCTTTACTGCTAGCGTTTACCGGAAGCCCATAGTCACAGACCTGTTGTTCTTGTCCATCTGTTGCATTCAAAGATGACAATGACATCACTGGTTGGTTTGGTTTCTGTGAGCATGAGTGGCTGATCAGGCCAATTTGTGCTATGAACTGTCTGTGGCGCACTGAGCAAGAGATGCTGCTTTGGATTGCTTGATCAAGACTGGACGTGCTGCTGTTGCGAGATTTACACTGTGCTTCTGCTCTGCATCACAGTTCTCCTCCTCTCCTAGACTGTAGCTGCAGTATGGATGAGGCTTCACAAGGCTGAACAATCATGTGTGAGATCTTCCCAAGACTTTGGGTCAATGTTGAAATGTTTCAAGGATGACTTAAGGGAGTCCTTGAAATGTTTCTTCTGGCTTCCCTGAGAGCACTTTCCCTCCTTTTACTCCCTGTAGAAGATCTTCTTTGTCAGTCACTCCACCTACATCCTGGTGACATCAGCTGCGTACGGGTGCTTGGAATGCTTGCCCATGTGAGAACCTCAGTGTCTGGGACCTTGTCTTGCCGTCTTATCTCATCAGTTTTCTCAGACAGCCCGTGTGAAAGTGGGTCAGCTTCGTAGCATGGAGTCTCTACACTGCCCATGTTTTGCATACATACATCAGGATTGGCAACACAATTGCTTTGGCAATTCTACAGCCCTTCTTTTACTTTAAGTATTAAGACATATGCCATTAAAAAGTTTCAGTACTATGTTTAGTAGTAAATAATATTACAGAAGTATTTGTGGTATTTTTTATGCTGAATAAATGTATTAATGATATTAACTTGATAGGTATTTGCACAGATTCTGTTAGCATTACTGTTTGTGCTTCTTATCTATAGTTCCAAGAGAGCATCCAGTTAAGTACACCACTATACTTGAGTAACTCCCCAATGTAAGTGACACATACCTTTTTCTGGGATGACGTTCACTCCTGATTTTGGTTTCAGGTCCATATCTGAAAAACAAATTACATCTGAACAACAGTGTAAAACTGTATGGTGTATTTATATTGTGTATAAGATACCTATAGGGAATGAGGGATGCATTTACATCTGATATTTGAGAGGTACTAATCACTGAAAACTAGAGCTCACCATGACATTTTGACAATTTTTTTGTTGGTGGACAGTGCTCATTTGTAGAAGCTGAAACTTTCCTTGGGAATGTTTGAATCAGGTATGACAGGAAAAATTTCTTGGATTCAGGATAAAGTTTGTACTCAAATACAGAGAGGGAAATACATACCATGATACCTAAAGATCCAGTGTTCAGGGCATTTACTTGGATGTAAATGCCCTGAACACTGGAGCCCTCTGCCTTTAGAAAGAGCATAGTTTTGTTTCAGAACAAAATGGGTTTTGTAATGTGCAAAAGCCACTTCCTACACTATGCTGCTATAGAGAGTATTACTGTCTGCAGTCATCTGATGAAGTTCAATTTGCTGGATAGGTTAAAGGAAGTCCTCTACAGATGACCTCTCTCTGCTTGTGTCTATTCATGACTCAAATGCACTTCACATAATGAGCCAACTCCAACATCAAGGAAACATAGAGAAGCCCCTGGCAAAGCTCAAAACCACAGAATTCAGCCAGATGGAAACTTTGTTCCTGGGATAATTAATAGGCAGGATGAACCCAATGAGGGTGGGAGAAGAGGCCTTCCAAAAGGCCTCCTTTTATTTTATTAAATATACTATTATAAATGCTAATTGCCCAATCAACTAGATGCAGTTTTAAATGAATATGTACTCATGTAGGCAACCAAGAATAGGTGGAATAAACTGGCTATACCTATTGCAAAACATCCCTTAATAACTATTTCCAGGGAATAATTTACTCAAACCTCAAAAATATACACAGATCTACAGCTTCTCCTACTTTCTGGAGGTTGATACGCTCTGGCCTTGTGGGTTGTCAAGAGTGGTGAATTCCCTCACTACTAGTGAGAGCCCTACTGCTAGCTTTGGATATCTAGAATAGGTACAACTCATTTCATCTCCACTGTCATCACAGAGCATAGGTGAGAGAATAGGAATGTATGTAACAGATTGAGCACATGGACTCTAACCCTGCTCCACTGAAGAGTGTTGTGTCGCCCCCGCCTCCGTCCCCGGCGGCACTAGATTTTATGCTTGGATATGGTAAAAAGCAGCCCAGGGCACCTGAACTGGAGCTCTTCAGGTTTGATGGTTCCTTGACATGTATATTTAAAAAATTCAAAATATAGATTGGAGATAAAGTTCATACTTGCACCCCCAAAAGGATCTCATAGGGATTCTCATCAGTTGTAATATGTTGGGCAGCATTCTCTTTTGTGATCAGCAGTCTTCCCTGTCTCAACTATGTCATAGTTTGGAGTGTCTTGAGGTCCATGCTGCCTTGCACTAGCTGCCATTGGGCCTCTAGCTGTAGTGATGTTACAGGTACTCCTCCCCCTCCCCACATCTCTCTGGCCATAATGGACCTTCCACACTGCTATAGTGTAGACTTTGGTGGACTTTTGGTGGACATCACACCATGGGGATAACTTCCTATCTGAGGCTACAGGTCTTTTCTACTCCTTTTGTCCCAGCTGAGAAGCAAAAGGAGAGTGCAGCAAGTCAGTGGATCTGGTCCAGTGTGGGCACTTCTGTCTGGACTCACCATGAGCTTCTATTGGGATTTACAGTTTCTCATTTGCCTCATCAGCCTGTTTTTTTTCTTCTGCTTCTAGTACATCTGCCATAGAGCAAATACATTGTGAAAAACTTGCAGGTGTTACAGCAAAGTTAAGAATCTCACCTTTCTCTTTTTCTTCTCTGAGTTTGGCAGCAGCATCCCTGAGATTGATTTGAGTGAAAACTTCTATGGTCACATCTGCTGCAGCATGTCTGCCATAGAATTCCAGCAGGAGGTTCTTGGTATCTATCCTGTCAGCATTTTCCAGCCGACATCTGGAAATGTTACCTCTCCCCTTGAAGTCAGAATGCAGTAAACTGTCTTTAAACCTTTTGAAATCTTCCTGAGAGATATTATCAAGGGCACGCAAGAGAAGGTCACTGATTCTACTGCTTTGGTTTCCCATTGATATGCATCCAATAACCAGACTGAAACAAAATGCAACATCTAATATTAGTAATTGCTGTGGTATGAAAACAACTTGAACTGTGTATATAAAAAAAATTGCTTAACTGTGAGAGTAGGAACTCAGTTCACCTAACTCACGGGCAGTTATTCTAATCATGTCATAAGAGATCTGAACATCTTTATACACCACTAGGGAAATCTGAAAGTGTCTGATCACAACTTAATTGTTCTGCACAAACAGGGCCCTATTCTGTGCTTTTTTTCTTAGGTTGATTTTAGTGGGAGCAAGTGGAGGAATAAGGGATACACAAGTTTAGACATACACAAAAAGCACAGAAAATGTCTACAAAGATTGTCTTACATTTGTGAACAATTTAAGTGGCCCAAAAGTAAAATGTGATAAATCCATGAGTATGCCTACAGCTTTCCTAATCAAGAATGATCCCCATGCACTTAATCTTGTAGCTCATGAATTCTCCCCTGCCCCCTTTTCCTATTGCAACCACTTGCAGAATGCAAATTTGTGGGTGCCAATGATTCTGGGCATCAGGCCCTCCTTGAGCCTGCAAAAGGGCAGAGAGCGGCCCACCTTTTACATGAACATACAGATTTCTTTACATGAGTATGACCTTAGATAACTCACTAACACTTTATACCTGAAAAGGAGAGAGATTTCAAAATGCTGGCCCTCGGCCCCAGACTTTTTACATTTCCACAACTATGTTCACAACTGATGAGGGCAGAGAGCCCAAGTCAATGAACCACATTGCTTCTTAAAAGAGTTCTCAGCAGAACTGGGTCCCTTAGGAGGGGAGAAAATATGCTCTGTGCTGCCTGAACAACAGGAAAAATGCCCTATTTGGAGACTTGGTTTTCACAAAATGATGGTTTGAGAGCAGGAGAAGAACCAGGGGACTGCACTGGTGCACTTGCACCCTCTTTGATTCTTGCTTCACCCAAAGTTTCAAACCAACTGCCTGGCCCTGGCAGCAGCAGCATTCCTAGTCAGGCAGTGCAGAGGGACTCAACTGACTTCATGGCTCATTCGAGCCTATCTGATCCCGTCTCAACTCTTCATTCCACAGGTGTGAATGACCCTATCTTCTTTGTAATGGTCTTGATGTTCCACCAATCAGGCTATCCTTTCTTCTGCCACTCTTCTGCTGGTTGGCTCACTCCTGGTAATGAAGGTTCTATTTCACAGCCCTGTAGGTTGTTTTTAACTCGTTCCAATAAAGTTATCATCTTTTTGCTTCAATCGTATACTGAATAATACAGCCCCAGAACTGTAGCATATTAATAAAGCTTCTGGTTCATTTTAACTGGAGAAAAATATGTCTTGTTTTACATCTGGTGATGCACCTCACCACCTGTACCCCGCTTGTCAAAATTCTAGATCCAGCCATGCTTGTGTGTGTGAAGGCAGGAAGGGTGAAGACATATAACACGTTTTAGAGCATCAGGCTGAAAAAACTAGAAAAGTCACCAATAGAAAGAAAATGATCTCTGAAAAGAAGAGTTATAGACCAAGTGAGAACCCATTTCTGGGTATCAGATGGTGTCACTCATTTGGTTTCAATGGAGCTGTGATGATTTATACCAACTGAAGGTTTGCCTGAGAGCTGTTATGCCACAAAAGCTCTTTCCAATTATACAGATGTCAGAGGAAGCAGGAGAACAATAATCACAGTTAGGAAACAGGTGGTCTCAGAGGAAACACATCCTGACTTTTAAGTGAGGAAAGATGGCCATTTGTTTTCCTCTCCCTATAATACTGCCACTAATCTCAAATTGGATTGGATCTGCCTGGAAGTGGAAGCTTCTACACATCATGTGCCAGAGAGAAGAATCCGCTCTATTCAATGATGTTCCATTAGGAGCAGAAATAGATTATCACCGAAAAATAATAGTTTAGTTAACTTCCCTTTAAATGTCCTCACCGTAAATGGCTTATTGTTGAATTATTTCCTGAAATCATTGCTCAACTAAGTAAAGCCCAGATTCAAAGAACAACTTGGGTGTCTAAAGTAGGGTTTAGACAGAGCTAGGTGCCTAAATCTAATATTTCATTTAAAAAATCCCCAGTCAGTGACAACCTAAACCTAAAGACATTTAAACAGGTTAGGTATTTCTCTTTATTGACCTGAAAGTTCTTTAGTTAGAGATGGAAAGTTTACAGACATTTTGATGGTATCAGGAGGAATTGAAGGGTGTGGGGGGGGGCAAGAAATACTGAAATATCTGCATAGTTACTTGTTTATCAAAAGTTACCATTGTTTTTTTAAGAGCTTCTTTGTTTTTCTGGTGAGCTTTCAAATGACATGACCACACTTTCCCACCTTATTTTTTATGAGAAAGTTACATTGCCATTTTATTCTTAACCTGCTTTTCTCCTTCATTCTTTTTAAAGACTGGAGCTATAGCATGAATAGTTTTAATATATTTTATGACTTCTTTGCCTCTTCTTCTGTGTTCCCGCTTCAATGAAATCATCAGGAAGCAGACTTAGGGCGCACTAAACACACCATATTGCAGTAAAATGTAGATTATCTGTGGCATTGTCAGTCATCAGAGCAAATACCCTCCCACTTCAAATCTTCTCTAGGACATTTTTCATGACTAATGGGGCTGTGCGAAACGGAAGCGTTTAGTTCCAACATTTCTACAGAACATTGTTTTGTTTCAACTTTTGTTTTGAATGGAAACAGCTGTTCCATTTCATCTCGTCAAAATGTTTTGCCATTTCGACCCTGTTTCACCGTTTCGCCCATAGGATATAATGGGGAAGGTCAAAACAGGCTATCACTTTGTAATTTCTGGCCAGACTTGGCCAGATTTGGATGAAACTTGCAGAAATGGTAGCCCCTTCTGAGGGCATGATGTGTGCCAAGTTTCAAGAAGATAGGTCAGGGGGTTCAGAGAACCTGCACCCCAAAATCTCGAGAGCAAAACTCATGCCACGTGTATGTGTTAAGCCACAATGGAGTCAAAACTGCAGAGATGTTAGCCCCTGCTGAGGCAACAAAGCCTGCCAAGTTTCAAGAAGATAGGTGCAGGGGGTTCGGAGAAACTGCACCCCAAAATCCTGAAAGCAAAACGTGTGTCACGTGTATGTGTTAAGCCACAGTGGGGTCAAAACCACAGGGGTGGTAGCCCCCTGGTGAGAGCATGAACTTTGCCAAGTTTCAAGAAGATCAGTGCAGGGGAGTTGGGGGAAACTGCACCCCAAATTTCTGAAAGCAAAACTCATGTCACATGTATGTGTTACACCACAGTGGGGTGAAAACTGCAGGGGTGGTGGCTGCTGCTGAGGCCACAAAGCCTGCCAAGTTTCAAGGAGATAAGTGCAAGGGTTTGGGGGAAACTGCACCTCAAGCTGCAGACAAGCAAAACTCATGACATGGGTGCTTGTGCAACTGTGTCTGTCTTGGGGCACTGGCAGGGGTGGGGGTGGGGTAGGGAAACTGCTGCAGGCCTGACTGCTAAGCTACTGTGTTACCAGTTACCAATCAATCATGATTCACTCAGGGACCAGCTCATTACACAGTACCTAGCTACTACATAACTAGTTAATGAGCAAGGATTAACACCTACAAAACCACAGACTAAGGAGAGGAAATAATCAATACAGACAATCAACTGCCCCAAGACAGTCAGTTGCACAAGCACCCATGGCACAAGTTTTGTCTGTCAGCAGCCAGGGGTGCAGGGCCCCAGAACCCCCCTGCACCGATCTCCTCAACAGCTGGCAGGCTTCA
>NW_005843334.1:179128-182479 GCF_000455745.1 Alligator sinensis | reverse complement strand
CACCCATGTCATGAGTTTTGCTTGTCTGCAGCTTGAGGTGCAGTTTCCCCCAAACCTCTGTACTTATCTCCTTGAAACTTGGCAGGCTTTGTGGCCTCAGCAGGGGCTAGCATGCCTGTAGTTTTGACACCTCTGTGGCTTAACACATACATGTGACATGGGTTTTGCTTTCAGGATTTTGGGGTGCAGGTTCTCCAAACCCCCTGCACCGATCTTCTTGAAACTTGTCACACTTTATGTCCTCAGAAGAGGTCACCATTTCTTCATGTTTTATCCAAATCTGGCCAGAAATGACAACGTTATAGGCTGTTTTGACCTTCCCCATTATAGCCTATGGGCAAAATGTTGAAACAGCATCAAAACGGCGAAACGTTTCAACTTGCCTCGTTTCATTTTGAGGCTGTTTCAACCATACCTGTTTTGTTTTGATTTTTCTGCTTCAACCTTGAAACAGGTTGAAATAGCAGCAAAACAAAACTGGTGGTGAAATTATGCACAGCCCTAATGACTAATGTACTTTTCAGTGGCTGAATCTACATGAGACACTGACTGTACAGTACTTCGTTACTACTGCACAGTAGTGTCATGTGGCATGAAGCATGATGTGATGCTACTGCACAGTAGTAATGAGTGCAGTCAGCATCACCAAAAAGACGTTTGGGGACAGTACTGCTCAGTAACACCGGTTACTGTGCAGTCAGTGTCTTGTGTAGACACAAGGCCAGTATATGTCTTCCCCCCAGATAAAATTTTATAGTTTTGCCATCTAAAACATGATTTTTTTCCCCACCACATAGCTGAAAATTAGCTGTAAGCAAACTAAGGAAATACAGTCTAGGGACTGCATAACTGAATGCTAGGAGCTGATTGCATAACTGCTTAGATAATCATGCTCAGAAAGTAGGCATCAATGCCTCACTGTCAAATAGGGATGTGGTATCAAGTTGGGTTCCTCAGAGATATGTCCTAGATCCTGTTCAGTATCTTCATTTATGACTTAGAGGATAGTAATCTGTGGGTGACCTCAAACTGGGTGAGGTAGCAGACACTGTAGGGAATAACACTAAGATATTGTGAGATACATGGAAGTAATGGATCCATTAGAATTCAAACAAAATGTTTGGCTTGTTAAATCTGCTGATGTCAACTATTGCATAACTTTACTTTATGTACCAAATGCATACATTGCTGACCAGCAAGGCAGCACTTTTACCCACACCTGTGGCTTGGGTCACTTTATTTATGGCTGTATTCAGACGAACACAACAGATTCAAAATGACCTTGATAAATCTGGAAAAAGATGGTCTAAAAATAAAACGAAATTTCATAGAGACATGATCAAATACTACATTTATGAAAGAACAGTCCAATGGATAAATTCAAAATGGTAGATGATTGGTTGGGCTGCAGTACTGAAGAAAAGGGTCTGGCACTTGCCTCCTTGTGCAGCAGCTCCCACCACTGCTCCTGCTGCTTGTCCAGGCGGGTACAGGGGGGGGACCCATGGATCTGTGCAGGGTGGGTTGGGGTTGGGGCTGCAGCAAGCTCTTCCCAGTGGAGTGGGGCTGCACTAGGAAGGGGCTACAGTGAATTTGTGGCTGCAGCCCCCACCATAGCCCCGTTCCCAACAGCCCCATCCTGCTGGAAAGAGCTAGTTATGGCCCTGGCCCCAGTCCCACCTGCCCTGCCCCAATCAAGGGGCACCCACCCCTCCTGTACCCTCCTGGATGAGCAGCAGGAACAGTGGCGGGAGCTGCCACATGAGCAGGTGAACGCTGGATGAGCCACTGGACCAAGCTGAATATAAGACAACATGGTAATATCGTTACACTAGCATACTGGGATGTATTAACAAGAGTGTTATATGCAAGTGGGGAAAAGTGTTTTTTCCACTGTATTTAGAATTGCATCTACAAGGTACAGGGCAAGAAGTAATGGGCTTAAATTTCAACAAGGGACATTTAGGTGAGGTATTAGGAAGAATGAACATGTCATGGGATGACTAGGCTGCTAATAGGGTTAGTCAGGAGGATGAGAGCAGCTTCAAGACAGTAGCTGCTTCACTCCTCCAGTTCACATCATCTCCACACCAAACTCCTCTGCCAGGACAGAACTCGAGGGCGAGAGGCAGCAAGCCACAGGAAAGGGCTCTGTACTCACTCCTGTTCTCTAAGAAAGATAACAGTACCTTATACTGAGGGTGTAGACAATTTTTGGATACCCATAACAATTGTATCAGTATCAAATGTTATTAATTTACTAGCCACTTGCCTGTTATGAATGATGGTGTGTTTCAGGGCATGTTTGCATGACCCACCCCCACTCACCCTTCAGGGCCAGTCATGTAAGCCAGGGGTGGGCAATTATTCTGGGTGGAGGGCTGCTTACTGAGTTGTGGCAAGCTGTCCAGGGCTGCATGGGTAGCCCTGCCCCTTGGCAGGTGTCCCACCCCCTGGTCGCCATCTTGTGACCCAAAGTCCCTCTTCTAACCCCTGACCTTTGCCACCAGAAGTCCCTCCCTTGCCTCCAAGAGTGCTCCTTTCAGCAAGGGGTTTTGCCATCTCGGAACCAGAAAAATACCAAATTATATTCTAAAAAGGAAACATCTACAGCATTCATTAATTTGATTTAAAAAATATTTTTGTCCAGATTTACATTTGTTTGTGTAGTGTACATACAGGTGATTGCACAATATGAAGTCTTAAATGAAGACTTACTCTTGTATGTTGTGAAGGGTGGGTATAGGTTTGTGGGGGGCTATAGGTGTATGGGTATGTGGGGTGAGGGAGCATGTGGGTGTGGATATGTGGGGAGTGGGGTTTGTGGGGAGATTTGTGTGGGGGGAGGGGGGCTGGGCTGTGTGACTGGGGTGGGGGCCTGCATGTATGCAAGAGGTGTGTGGGTGCATGTGTATGATGGAGTGTGCATGTGGGATTCACCCTATGAACACACACACACATTCTGTCCCTGCCTGCACGCACACACACACACACACACACACACTCTTCTCCTGCCCCCCACCCCACACACTGCCCTTGCCCACACACACACCCCACACTTTGCCCCTGCCCACACAGACACCCCTGCCACACACTGCCCCTGCCCACATACTCATACACCCCCTAACACTCTGCCCCTACCTCCCCCCCCCCCGACACTCTGCCCCTGCCCACACGTGCACACACACACACACATGCACACTGCCCCTGCACACTCCCCCCCGCACTCTGCCCCTGCACGTACGCATGCATACACACACACACATATACCCCCCCCACCCTTCTACCAGCATGGCTCTGCTCTTTGGTCTAGCAATGATACAGCTGAGAGCGACCTGCTTCCTCAGCAGG
>NW_005843334.1:169339-174339 GCF_000455745.1 Alligator sinensis | reverse complement strand
AGCTGTTCACTCAATTTGAGACAAAGAAAATGTGATCATAGCACCAGCTAAACCATCCCTCTTCAGTGCTGCAAGGAGAGTTCAGCATGCATGAGACTCTATGTAATGCATTTAAGCTGCAGGGGAGAGATTGTCCCTACAGGACATTGCCAGTGTTGGACTCATTGTTATCACTATTGATGGATGGTTTTCTGCCAAGTGTAGCCAACAGACTAGGACAAAGACTTAACAAAGCATACATTTGGATACTCAAGCATGAGAAAAATATTGTCACTCATCTTCCAGTTCAGAAGAGTTTTGGTTTTCACAGACTTTGGACATAGTTTTAGGCATTAGGAGATATTTTCAGTTAAAAAAAAAGATGGGGATTGTACAGAAACATTAGATTCCATTTGCTAAATAAGAAAGAACCAGAACACCAGCAATGGAAATGACTTTGCATTTCCATACAATGTACCTTATTGAGATTCCCCAGGACATTACCAAGACCCTCACAGGAAATGAACACATTTTTCCCAATGTACCATGTTTACTTAAATACCAGACAGCTCTGAATATAAGATGACCCCCCAATAATTAGATTCTATATATGGAAAATTTATAAATTTGTTATAATTTTCCAGGTATAGAATCTTATTATTGGAGGTTTGCCTTGAAGTTGTCCACCTCCCACTGCTATAGCTGGGAAAATTAAATGTGTGTGTGTGTGTGTGGGGGGGGGGGGGGTCAGATAGCCCCGCTTGCCCTCTGCCTCCCTCCAGCTTCTTTCTCCTACAGCTTCTTCCCACCTCTTTACTGATAGACCCTGATCTCCTTAAGCACATGAAAGTGAGGACCAAATTTGAAAACACTGATTTAGAAATAAACATATCTGTAGTAATTTCCATATAGTAGCCATAGAATGAGTTCATCCAGAATTGATGCGTTACCTTTTTGAAATTTCTGCAAGTTTCAGCAGAGGCACTTCATAAATATACTTTTGAGCAGCATTTTGGCACCTATTACATATTTAAATATATATACCAATTATAATTTTATATATATATATTTATATTTAAATTTCATATCTCAAGCCAAATTAGCCAAATCAGTTCCAAATTCTATCAGCTGAGCAGAACTCAATCATTCAAGTCTATGTGGCACTATCGCTGGCAAGTATTCTCCTTCCCAGACTCTTCAGTCTGGGGCTTCAGATACTCCCAAATCCATGGCAGGCATCCAACACACAGGCCCCAAGCCTGGAGGTCTTGGAGTTTGGATGCCCTCGTGTCTCACTTGCCCTTAGCCCAAAGGCTAAAGGAACAAGCTGGGGAGAAATCCCTTATTTCCCTAAAATAGGTGTATATCCAAGATCCTCTCATTGGGAAGCTATCGTAAACTCTTGTAAGGTGTCCTTTCTTCAGTGAATTGGACAGGTCTCTACCCTCTACTACACAATGCCATTCAAGATGATCTTGGCCTGGGAAACAGAGCTGCGCAGTGATTACACTTGATCTGAGTCCACAAGAGACCAAGAAGTACAAACTATGCACAATATTAATCCAAAGCTTAAAGAATCATGATTTACCATATAGTTCATTGGGCTGGGCCTCAGTAGAGTAAATGGTATTTTATAAGGCTGTGCGAAGCTTCGGATGCTGATTCAGTTCGGTGGAGATTTGGCTTGATTCAGTGGTGAATCTCTGAATCTGAATCGAATCAGGGGACCAGTCAAAAGGTGTGAATTGATTCAAAGCTCTCCGAAACGATTTGGAAAAGATTCAGAGAGCTTCAGCAATTCGGGCAGGCCCCGTTGGCTATAGCAGGGAGCTGGACCCAGACTCCATGCTGGTAAGTAGGGGGCAGGAAAGAGGAGGCTGGAGGAGGGAGGAGGGGACCATGGGGGGACCCCTGCCAGGCCCCATCCCCTGCCTGCTCCCCCAGCCCCCCTCAGCACCCCCTGACCCGGGGCTTCAGATACTCCCAAATCCATGGCAGGTATCCCACCAGCAGCCCACCCTCCCCTCCCCACCGCCAGAGAGGCAGGTAAAACACGGGTGTACACGACATGGGGGTTTACTTTACCCTGAATTGAAGTGGTGTTTTGAAAAACCCACCGCTTCATTTAGGGCCCCTGTTTCATCTACACATGCCCCAGGTATGAACATTTTGACACATGGGACATATGGGACATTTGACACATGGGACATTTTAGAATTCATTTCAGAATCCTGCTGTCCCCTTTCTTGCTGAATAGCAGGGCACTCAATATTTTCCTTTTGAAATACAAGGGGGAAAAATACAGGTGAAGGAACGAATCCAATGCTGAGATGAGAAGAGAGGGACAAGGAGTCAGGAAATGACCACAGATTACATTTAGAAAATGAAACTAGTTTAATTTTTGTCTTGAGCATTTAACCAGTTTGTGGAGGCTGTCCGGTACTTTTGACATGAGGAAAAATGGATTGTAGCTCAGATGAAACTAGGACTTTTCCGTGCTTCATGGTGAGCTTAGTATGCAAGGCACTGTGCGTCACTTAAAGCATTTTTAGATGGGAGTCTTTGTCTCTGAAGGGCAGTCAGTTTTCTTATATGAGAGAACAGAGCAGGAGAGGTATGGCCCTTTAGTAAGTCTTCCTATTCCTCTGGGACAGGAGCAAGTGTGATCCTGGGATAGTTTTCTTCTCTAGTCTTTATTGACACACAGAAATCTCTACACTGTAAAGGACAGGAATGCTCCGTCACTTCTTCTGTTTTCCAGCTGTTGCACCAGATCTGCCTGTGAGTGAGGGTGGGAGCAGGGAGGGATGGAAGAAGGAAGCAGGAGCATGGATGCAGCATGCGACGTAATGTAAATGAAGGATGCTGGTCTGAGAGTATGTAGCAGGCTGTGTACTATATAGGGAACTGGCCAAATAAAGGGATTTCTCTGTTTGCTGGCAGTTTTGAAAACAGAAGTTTTGGGCTGAATGAGCAGATTTATTTGACCCTTTGTGTGTTTTCATTTTGAGCATATTTAATGTTTTCCAACATTTTAAATTCAAGTGAAAGGAATCAGATAACAGACATTCAGGAAACAGGAAGCAACTGTAATAAATAGAATGTAGTCAAAATTTGAAACAACATGAAGATAATCGTTCAGGGTTAATTTTTAAGACTCAGGTCTTGGTTGATAGCTATAGCCTGTCCTGGAATAAGACATAAAGAAGGGATATGGTCAGTCCAGATGGTGGGATCTGTGGCACTTGCAAAATCCACAACTGGCACAGAACTACACAGAGAATAAAGGAACAGGAACCAGCAAAGACTGTTGGGTGCATTATCTCAAGCCTGCTCAGTCTCCATGTTAAGCTAACATTTTTGTGCTCAGACTGTGGTTATACTCTTGAGCTGAGAAGTCTGCTGTTTATAAGTATAACCTACAAAACAGGGAATTTGAAGATATTTCAAGTTAAGGTTGGTGAAAAGCAATGCTTCTCAGCTTCTCCTAGAGTTACATTTTCTCATTTGTTTCTTGTCACTATCTTAGAGTTGGGAGAAAAACCTGTGATGGAAAAGGTTTGTTTTTAGCTCAATTTGAAAATAGGGTGTGTTTTTATTTTCAAAGTTTCTGGTGCCAGGTACAAGGCAAGGAAAAGAGAGTAAGTTTTGCTGTTTCCTTTGTCATGGTAGCCATCCAGCTGTAGTTTATGTATTTGCAATTGAAGATGCAGCAGATTAGTACTGTTGTCTTGTTTAGGAAAGATAAAATGGAGAACACTGAACTAAGAAGGTAACACATATAGGGTGTGCGCGGTGCATATATTCACACTATATGATACAGGGCAGGGTGGGACATACCTCATGTTTCATCAAATATGTTTGTTATGGAATAATACAGTCCAGGCCATGGACAGAAGAAACAGCTACAACATTTTAAGAATCAGAGGTGGGGAGAGGGTCAAAATATTGCACTCTGCAGCAGACTCAGGTAATACTGTTTCATGTGTGCATGATGTGAAAGTAGCCCACAGTAATTACCTCCCTCCTTCAGGCGGGAGGGTACTCGTGCAAATTAAATTTACTTACTGTTAGTAAGTTGTGGACAAACGAAACAGTTACACTGGATCAACTGGACTTCACTCCTAAATTGGAAGGCTTCCCCCAATCAAAAAGCTCCACTAAAACAAAATAAAGCTTTAAAAAATGTTATTATACATCTATTCATGCCCTCCATTACTATTTAGCATGCCTTGGCTCTTCATTTCCAAAGGTCTCAGTATTTGGGCTGTGTTCAAAATGTAATTTTCTTTCTACTCTTAAGAATTGCTACATATTTGCAACCTTCTATCCAATTTTTTAAAAATCTGTCTTTTACTGGAAAAGAAGTGCTTGATTTATTAGCCACTGATCTAAACCCATAGAAAATGCAGAACCTGGCTATAAAAAGTGAAATGCTCTCTGGTGTTGTCAGAATGCAGTGAGCAGTGTTACAACATATTACCCTGAAAGGAAGTTCCAAACCATCTGCCAGAAAAGCTGTTTTCAGTGCCTCAATTCAAATTCACAGTGTATGATATTGTTATTGAATTTTTTGTTCTGGTTTAACAAAGAAAGCCAGAGTCATCTGTGCAACAGAAGAAGGACTTGTATGCAGAGAAGTCTCTGATCTTCTGCTTTAAGAGAGGAGGTATGTCTTCAAGATCACATTTTTCTTTGATTCGTGATATATGAGACCTCAAAGGGAGAATGTTTGCCATTTGCAGTGATCTCTGAATGGAGGTGAAGAACAAGCTATGATTGTTCCACTGAATCTTTCTGGTTTTGTTCCCTAGTAAGCTCTTTTTATTTATCTGATTGAATTTGGTATCGAAGTGTATACAACCTAAGAGAGCCTGTGGACTTTCACAGGGTCAGAGTACACTCACAGGTGCAACAGGTGCAATTTACTATAGTCCAGTTGGTGTTATTTTGAGATCCTTGGTGTAAATCCCGCATGGTGTGTGTTACCTGAATGTGTTTTTGCATTTAAATGCATTGCT
>NW_005843334.1:150915-169329 GCF_000455745.1 Alligator sinensis | reverse complement strand
TCTCTTGGCTTCTGTGTCTCTGATTTAGTGTTTCTAGTTCATACATCATAAAATTTCCTGTTCATGGTCTGGTTATAACAAATGAGACTAGGATGTGAAAAAAAAAATAGAAGCATTGAGCTCTGATCTAGTACTTAGGGAAATATTCATAAAAGCATTAGAAAATACATATTTTCAGAATCTTACTATGACTTCTTGCATTAAAGAGTAAAGTAAGTATTTCTATGTGGCTTCCAAGTACAGCAAGACTTTGTTAGAAAAAGCTAGTGTAATATGAAGAACAGCACATCACAAATACACTGTAGCTTAGAACCTGGCTGTCACCCTGTACCTATGGGTTTTAGTAGATCTTTCAGGCCTGATTCCTCACTTCAGTGCACTGAGAGTTACATCAACAAGGCACTGGTGACCAGAGGGCTGATTCAGGCTTCTAGTTTTGGCAGTACCTTTCCTGAGACATTTTTCAACACTCTAAAAATCATTTAATTTGAGTAAATAACTGAGGTTTGGACAACAAATTCATGAAAACATTGACCCCAATCCCTTAAGCGACATCTGCCAATAACTGTCCTAAAAGGCCCAGGTACTGCTACTCCCAGTCCAAAGTCTATTTCTCTACACAAGTTGCTGAGAGATGTCACACCCTACCTCAGTCTCCATCTTGCAATGCTCATCAAATAACTAAACTGAGTTGGAATAGTTTTTCTTATTACTTTTATTGGTATCAAGGGGGCTTGCTATGGTCTGTCCTTAGTGAGAAAAGACTTAAGATGGAACTGAGCAGCTACTGAATACATTTGCAGATGACATCAAGCTGGGTGGGGGAGCAGACATTAAAGGCACATCCACACATGCAAGCACATGCACTTGCAGCACCTCAAATAGAAGCGGTGCAAATTTGACCTGGGGCTTTTTGCCTCAGCGCACATGCTCGGACATGCACTTTGTTGTGGAGCAAATTGTGCCACTTGGGGCAAACTAACCCTGCCTGGCTCCTCCTGGATCTGTACCCAGGGGGAGCTAGAGCCCGGGGCCAGCACCTGTCCTGTCCCCAGCAGTATAAAAAACTGCCCTGACCAGCAGTTCAGGGTTACTTGACCTCAGGAGCTTCTGGGGCCCAGGCAATTGGTACCTGGGGACACTAGCCCCTTGTGTCAGTTAGACTGCTGAAGCAGCATCCCAAATTCACTTTTTAAAATACCCTAAAACCCACATTCTTCCACAGTTAGAACAAAAAAGAGAGAGAAAGGGGGATTGATCAGATGGGCAATGTTTTATTGTTATATTTACAATGTTAAAGAAATCTGGAAGCCTATCAGTGTCTCTAGCATCATAATAAAAATTAATCCTAAATATCTATATGTTTTAATGTTTGCTTTGGGTTTCCTTATCACATGGTTGGTGTGTGATGGGAGGATGTGGGGTTTGCAAGATGGGGTGGGAAGGGGGTGGAGGGTTGTGGGTGGGTGTGGACCGATGTGGGGGATGTGAGTCACTGTGTGGGTAATGGGGGATGGCGGGGCATGGTGGCACTGGCGGCGGTGGGAGTGTGGTGGCAGTGGTAAGTGGGGAGCTCCCGCAGATGCCGCTAGTACTGCCGGTGAGTGTGGGGGCTGAGAGAGCCAGCACGGAGCTGGGAGAAGGAACGGGGTGGGGGGGACACGGGGATGGTTCCCTCCCTGCTCCTCCAGCCCCACAACCCCCTGCTTACCTGGCAAAGGCCAGGTCCAGCTCCCTGCAGCTTGCACCAGTGCCTGCCCGGCATGGGCAGGCAGTGTGCTTCAGAACTGGGGAAAGGGCCTATCATAGAGACGCTCTGGCACTGTGCCAGAGCATCTCTGGAGGACTGCACCTCCAGTTGCATCAGGACATGGTCTGGGACCGTGCTGTGACCTGTTTTTTTCCCCTGGGTTTTTGTTTGACCACTGGATATCCAGGGGTCTAATTTTCTCCCCACACTGCAAGTTTGCAGCATGGGGAACATTTTTTCATTCCTGCATGTGCCTCTTGCCCTGTCTCAAAGGGGTTTGAAATGCGGCAAGAGGCATATGTACGCTCATCTGGACACTCCCTAAGGGGACAGAGAAAACCCTTTTGAAATAAATAGGATGAAGATCAAAAAGGACATGTGCAAAGTACTACACTTAGGAAGAAACAATCAAATGCAGAAATACAAAATGGCTAACGGCTGCCTCATCTGCAGAAATGAAGAAAATGACAGGGTTATAGTGGATTGCATGTTGAATATGTCAACACTGCAGTATCAACAGGAATATCTTATGCAAGTCAAGGGAAGTGATTCTTCCCCTTTAATCTGTACTGGGGAGGCCTCGTTTGACATACTGCATCCAGTTTAGGGCACTTCTAGAAAGATGTTGAAAAATTGGAGAGTCTCGAGGAGAGCAATGAAAACAATTGGTGGCTAGAAAATGTAATATGGGAGGACAAGTTAAAAGAACTGGGGTTAGTTTATTTTGAATGAGAAGACTGCCCAGGGGATTTGATGATAATCTTCAAATACAAAATGGGTTGCATTGTAATGAAGAAAATGGTAATCAAACTGTTCTCAGTGTCGGAGAGGAACAGAACAAGTAATGATGGGCTTCAGTTGCAACAAAGTTAGTTGTAATTTAGATTCCCTTTTAGGAAGAATTAAAGAGCCTGTGGAAACTATATCATATGGTATTTTTAAGGGCAGGTTAGACAAACTTTTGTCTAGGATGGTTCAGATACTGGCTTGAACAGGGGGCTGGACTAAATTACACCCCATATTTTTTTTTTTAAATATATAAAATAATTATGTCAGGAGGCTTGTTCTTCTACTGGCGTGAAGCTGCAGGAAAAGTGCATTTCTGCACCTACAGCCCCAATAGTCTTAAAATTTGCTATGGTGAGCCCTTGGCCTCAATTAATGGGTCTGGTTTCTCACTGTAGGTGCATAAGGTCCTTTTGCAGGGTGGCCCAGTAATATCTGCAGGAGGTCCTTTGACAGTTTGGGGCCACAGATTTCAAAGATTAGGTTGAAGGTAGATGCCCAAAATTGGCCAGTGTTGAGCACTCCTATCATTGTTGTGAATGGAATCTTTCCCATATGTTAGCTGAAGCAAACTTCAGAACTGTCTTAATGATTTGTTTAAGAGACAGTTGGTCATCCACATGAACCTTACTGGCATTTGTTTTAAATTAAATAAGAATCTAAACATCCCCATCTCTGGAAAACTAATCTTTTTAGAGCAGGGATGGGCAAAATATGGCCCACAGGCTGGATTCAGCCCACCAGGCTATTTTATCTGGCCCGTGGGGCCCCTAAAATAATTATAAAATTAATATTTATCTGCTTCTGGCTGCATGAATGACACGTGCCCCCAGAGGCCAGTGGGGGCACGTGTGGTGGTGGCAACAGCAGGCGTGTGGTGGTGGCGAGCGGGGAGCTCTCACAGGTGGCCACACTGGTATCAGCGGTGGGGGGGTAGAGGGGTTGGTGAGCACCAACCAGCAGCTGGTGACCACCTGCAGATTTTGCCGATGGCAGACACTGTTGGCAGTCTTGGTGATGAGGGGGTGGGGGTTGTGAGTGGCAACTGCCCGCAGGCGCCGCTGGCACTGTCGACAGCGGCCAATAGCAGGGAGTGCACTGCCAATCTCAGGGGGTGCACGTGCACCCATGTGCACCCCCTATGCATTGCTAGTGCCTGGCTGCCTGTCAAAGATGACAGAAGCCAGCAGTAGGACCCAGGGGAAGCCAGCAGCAGGACCCAGTAGCCCAGCAGCAAGGCCGATCGGGCCCTGTCCCAGCCCAACCCCCATCCCGCAGTCTTGCTCCCCCACCAAAAGCCTATGCCTGGGACCCTGGGGCTGTTCCTGCCTCCCTCTGCTAGAGAGAGAAAGTCAGATAAGAATGAGTGGAAAGGAGGCAGGGCACAGGCCAGGCCTCGGCAAAGGGGCCAGTGCCCGTGATTGCAGGGGTGGAGCAACTAGGAGATGCTGGGGAGGGGGGAGGGGAAGTGGACTGTTGCCAGGCCTCCTGGCATGGCACAACTGCCCTGGCCCAGGGTAGAGGGTGTCACGAGCCTCCCCTTCTCTTCCCTCCAGCCCATGCTGAGGCCGGACTCACTCCAAGCCACTGTGCTCTGGCCGGGTCAGGATGGGGGCAGCTGGGGTCCCTCCGGCAGGTCTGAGGGGAGCAGGTTATGAGTGAGGGGCACTGGCAGGGCTGTGGGGGGTGAATCTGTGGCTTGGGAGTTAGGGGCAACAGAATGGGCAGGGGCAGGGCCCTGCCATATCACTGCCCCCCGACAGTCATATTCCCCCTGCCCTGCCCCCCCAAACACTCGATAGGTGCCCTCATTTTTGGAATTGAAAATATGGTAACCCTATTTATATGCCCCAATCCCTGCCCCCTTCCAGTCATGTGACCCTGTTCACTGCCCCCATGGTTCAGGTGCTGTTGATTTAGTCATTAGCAACCTGTTCTTTCTCAGTCCCTGGCTCGGGTCACATGGGCAGCTCTCACCTGCTGCCACTTTGCCCTCAGGATCTCTGCAACCTGATTCTGGCTATGCTTCCCCCTTTCTAGAAACAGCAGCAGGGGCTCCCTGTTTCAGTGGCAAAATCCAAATCTGAAAGAATTGGTTGCAGCTTTCTTACCAGATAGAGCTGGTGAAACTTGCTCCAAGGCACTGCCACAACCTGAACATCCAAGTGCAGCAAAGGAACCAAGGCCACAAATGAGTGACAGAGGGAGGCTGAACCCCAACATTGGTGGGTGCTCTTATCCCTCCTAAGTTATGAGGTCTGCCAGCCACTATCATTCCTTTCTTGTCTGGATTCAGCTACAGTTGGTTCCCTCTTATCCAATCCCCAGTTGCAGTTAGGAACCAGGTAAGAATGAAGACTGAAGGGCCCAATTCAGATGAGAAGAAGAAAGAGCTGAGTGACATGAGCATATTGAGAGCACCTCGTTCCAAATATCTTCTCATTCTCACTCAGAGACTTCCTACATACATTGAACAGGAGGGGCAACAAGATGGACTGGAACCTGAGGGGACCCCAAAGGAAAGGTCCCGAGAAGAGGATCTTAACCCTCTGGAAACTCCCTGTTAGGAAAGAATGGAATGAGTTAGGAGCTGTCCTGCGAATACTCACCAGGTCACATAAACTTATGATCAGCACCTCACAGCAAACTGTATTAAAGGCCTATGAAACATCTGATGAGATCAGCAGGAGTCATTTCCCCTGTCAATCTCCACAAGCACAGTGGAGATCACCCATGTCACATCACCCATTCACAGATTCACAGAAGTTTAGGGCTGGATCTCGTGTGATCATTGGGTCCAGCCCCCTGCTCTGGGCAGGAAAGATTGCTGGGGTCAAATATCCCCAGCAAGGTGTGCGTCCAGTCTCCTTTTGATGAGTAGGTGCTGGTACCACCCCTGCTGGGAGTCTTTTCCGGAGTCTGGTTATACGAATTGTGAAGAAGTTTTTCCTTATACCCAGTCTGATACCTTTATGACCATTGCTCCTGGTTTTCCCCTGGGACACTTTGGTGAATAGTTGTTCGCCTAGCCCCTGATGCTCACCCCTTACATATATTTGTAAGCTGCCACCAAATCCCCCTGAAGTCTTCTCTTTTCTAGGATCCCTACCTGTTAGCCTTTCAGTGACATCCCACCCACAAAAAGGAAGGTTGGAGACAGGGCTGGGGAGTCTGGGTCAAGAGACAGTTTCTTGAGTAAAGGCCAGACAATTGCATTATTAAGAATGTCTGTGATTCTTACTACAGCCCTGAATATACAAAACAGTTTGACTATGGTCACACACATTTAACTGATATTTTACTAGAGATGTATCTGGTTGTTCAGGTCCCTTAAGATACAATTAATGCACTTGTCTGTGAGTTGGGGGGATATGAGTAATTTACTCACACACTGTGGTAGGCTTTTTTCTTCTAGCTGAGGAAAGAGGTTCTTATATAGAATCTATTACTAATTATGGTCTTTATTAATTCTATTTAGGACCTGATGCTTAGTAATGGGAAACCAGAGCAGCAGAGTAAGTGACTTGCTCTTCTGCGCCCTTGAAGACCTCTCTGAGAAAGACTTCAAAGAATTTAAAGACAAATTGCTATATTCCAAATTTAAGGTGAAAGGTAATATTTCTCGAAGTCAGCTGGAGAATGCTGACAAGATAGACACTAAGAACCTCCTGATGAGATTTTATGGTGAAGACACTGCAGTCAGTGTGGCCATAGAAGCTTTAATTAAAATCAATCGCAGAGATACTGCTGCCAAACTCAGAGGAGAGAGAGAGAAAGGTAAGACACTTAAAATGATTGTAACACCAGGAACGTGTCCCATCTGCACATGTGCATTTGCAACCGTCTGATAGCTCAAATGAAAAACTTTAAATCTTATCAGGATGCCAGATTCCCTGAACTATTGCACTCAGTTTTTCTCTGCAACTGCTGTAAAGGGAACAGAGACAACCTGTTAGACTCCAGCTGAAGCTATTCCCAGCCTGAAGGAATTTCCAGTGGTAGTGAGTCAATGTCATAGTCCACAGGGCATGTGATAGGTAGAGAGAGGGAGAAAGGAGTACCTGGACTATGTCCCCACCTGGTGGACTGTCCATAGGGACCATTGGCAGGAAACAAAGGAAAGAAGGGACCCCCACTGCTCTTACCTGTGCCAATAGAGAATCTAGGGTCTGTAAACAGAAATTAATTGCAACAGAGTATATTGCCTGTTACATTATCACCAGACAGCTGAAAACCGCTGTGCTGCCTTTCTGGGACCCCAGACCCAAGATTTCCTTTGAGGCTCTATTGTTATCGAAAGAACAAAATCAATGAAGCACACAACCATATAGCCAACCACCCTGAGGGGCCCTGGGCTGCTTTTCATCATCCCATAAGAGTGCAAGACCAAGTGATAGTGGAGAGTCACTCTTTATCAGAGTAGTATTAGACTCATTGTACTCTGATGGAGCTGGATGCAACCCTGTTACATTCATTCCTGTTCCTTTCACCTCTTCCCTACAATGGACATCAGCTGGTTTGCTCCTGCCATGGGCTCTGGGATGGAGCCCCTGGCCATGGAGCTCTCAGGAGATGATCTTAGATTCACTTCCCTTTCAAAGACTGCCAAGTTCTTGAGTTTAGCCACCTGCAAGCCATAGTACAGGGGGCATATATTTAGTTCAGACTGTCAGCTCATTCAGGCAGGGACAGACTTTGTCATGTGAGTATGTACATAGGACCAAGGGCAGTTCAGTCTCGTCACAGACTGGAGCCTATAGACCAGTGATTCTCAACCATGGTGCCAGGGCACCCTGGGGTGCCATCAGATCTTCTGAAGGGTACTGTGAGGGGTGAAGAGATAAGTTAAGTGTTAGGAGGTAAGCAGCTAAACTAAGCAGACAAGCGGAGGCTCAGGCTTGTCCTTGCCTGGATGATCCCCCACTGCCAGTCCCCTCTGCCTGGAAGAAAGCAATATCATCTATACATTAGTTTTTGAAATTGGGTACCACTCAATTCACAATAGTTTTGGAAGGATGCCTCGAGTCCAAGAAGTTTGAAAACCACTGCCATACAACCTACCAAAACACCAGCAATAACAGGTGATGGCAGTCACATTTGGTTCTTGGCTCTGGGGGAGGATATTTCATTCCCCCAATTTAGGTATTAACAGATGTTTGCCAATAAAAGTAGCTGGTTAAAACCTTGTCAATGACTTAAAGTGCAATATATTTAAATAAGAAAGAATGTGTATATAATACGTGTTGCCCAATTAAGTATAGCATGGGGTAAGGTAAGCAGATTGTCAGAGATGTGACCAGGATGGGGCTAGTTGGGACTCAGTACTAAAGGCCAGGGCCTCTGGTCTGGGGCCCAGGGGTCCAAGAGCCAGAAGTCCTAGGCACTAGGTAAGGATTCAAGCAGGGACCAGAGTAGGGAACAGGGAGCCAGGTAGGTGGTGGGAACCAGATTTGGGAACCACAATCCTGACTCAGAAATTAGTAGTAAGGAATCAAGAGCCAGACTAGAAAGCTAGGAGCAAAGGGTCAGAAGCATTGGGGCTAGACAGAGGGGAGATTTGTCTTGTTGAGAAGACCCCAGAGCGCTGCAAGGGCTGCTGCTTATATGTGAGCAACCACACCCATGCACTAAACATTGTCACCAACTAGGGACACTCAAGTAGCTCTGAATCTGGCAGGACAAAGGGTTCAGTCTGGGTCTCCCGAATCCCAAGTGCATGCCTTGAACAATGGGGTATGGTCTCTTTTAGAGCATCCCTGTTGCTCTGGTTTTAATTAAAACCTTTGCCTGGGTCTGAGAGCTCATTCCTACCATAACTGGTACATCCATCCCAGCTGAAAGTTTCAGCTTCAACAAATCAACATTCTGCAACAAAAAACCATGTTGAAAATTCCTGATCTGCTCTGTTCTTCATTGATTGCTTCTTTTAAACTTGAGATACAGTTGCAGGAGGCAATCCTCAAGTGGCTTTTCAAGCAACATAAATGCACTATGGATTCTAACAATGTTGTTTCAATGTGATTTTCCTTTCAGATCTTGGCCTGAATAAAATATCATTGGACCTGACAGAAAATGGTATGTGATACCCACATAGGAAATTACTTAGGTCATAGAATCATAGAAAAGTAGGGTTAGAGGTCATCTAGTCCAATCCCTGCCTGTGGCAGGATCATCTCTATCCAAACCATCCTATACAAGTCCTTGTTTAACCTATTCCTGAACTATACAGTTAACCCTGTTGCACCACTACAAGGAATATCTCCCAGAGACACCAAAAGCACCCTAACCTGCCATAGGTAAGGCAGAGCGACAAGGGCTATCAGTGTTCTGCTTCTGTAAGGGATGTTAAAATGCACTTAAGATGTAAAGATTAAAGATGTAATGGTGCAAATTGGAATAACACTCAAGGTGAAGGGCCTTCCTTGCAGTGTGAGGGGCAGCGATTGACACCAATCTCTTGGAAACATGCTTGTCCTGCTTTTGGTGGTGCTATTATTCCATGTCCTTTACAACAAGACAAACTCAAAAGAAGCAGAGGGACTAGACTATAAAAGAAAGGAAATGCAGCTGTTATATTTGGTGCTGATTGTTTCTTCCAGCCTTACCTCTAGAGAGTCACAGGTGTTAAACACTTCACCCTTCTTCACATCATCTAGTACATTATCTTTCCCTCACCATTCAACAACAGGCCTAATTTTCCCTTGATTTTCCTCCTACCTTAGAAGTATACTTAAAAGAAAAAGGAGAGAGAGAGAGAAATGAACAGACCACCCTGCCAAGGGGTTGAGTTGGACCAGGATTTCTCAGTACAGCTTATGGAGGCAGTTGGGTCTAGGGATGTCCTTGTCATGGGGGACCTAAACTACCCAGATATCTGCTGGGAGGAGCAGTCAGCCAGGTCTGACCGTTCGCGTAGGTTCCTAGCTGAAATACAAGACCTCCACCTTATCCAGGAGGTGCACAGCCCCACTAGGGGAGATGCCTTGCTGGACCTGGTCTTGGCCACTGGGGATAACCTGGTGAGGGCACTGCAAGTCCTTGACCACCTGGGTGACAGTGATCATCGCCTGCTGGAATTCACCATACCAAGACTAAATCCCCTGACTTCAGAAGGGCCAACTTCAATGAATTTAGGAGATTAGTGGGGGAGGCACTGAGGGCCCAAAAGGTAGAGGATATGGGAATCCATGAGGGATGGTCGTACCTTAAGGAGACGATCCTCCAGGCTCAGAGTGTGACAGTTCCTGAAAGAAAGAAGGTGGGTAAGAGTGCTCTGAAACCCCCATGGCTCAGCAGAGGCATTTGAGAATGCCTGAGGGCCAAAAGGGAGGCATACACCCACTGGAAGAGAGAGGCTATCACCAAGGAGGAGTACTCCTCCTTGGCCCGTGAGTGTAGGAGGGCCATTAGGAAGGCCAAGGCAGGGGTGGAGCTCAGGCTAGCAACCAGGATTAAGGACAACAAAAAGTCCTTCTTCAAATACATTGGGAATAAGAAGCGGGCACTGGGTAATGTAGGGCCCATGTTAAACTCAAATGGTAATCTTGTGGCTACGCCAGACAAGAAAGCCAAAATTTTTAACAAGTTCTTTGCCTCTGTTTTCTTGGACAGGGAACAGGACAGCTCTCCCACCACAGGTAAGGGCAATCTTGAGGAGAGCGCTGCCAGGCCTCGGGTCTGCGCAGAAGTAGTTAGGGATCTTCTGAAAGGGCTGGATGTTTTTAAATCTGCGGGCCCTGATGCCCTTCACCCTTGGGTGTTGAGGGAGCTGGCAGGGGTCATTGCTGTGCCCTTGGCCCGGCTGTACGAGCGATTGTGGTCCACGGGTCAGGTGCCTGGAGATTGGAAACTAGCTAATGTGGACCCCATCTATAAAAAAAGGAGAAAGGAGGACCCGGGAAACTATAGGCCCATAAGCCTCACATCGGTCTTGGGGAAAATCCTTGAAAAAATTATCAAGGAGCACATCTGTGTGGGGCCTGCAAAGGAGATCATGCCCAGGGGAAATCAACATGGGTTCATCAAAGGCAGGTCCTGCCAGACCAACCTGATGGCCTTTTATGACCAGGTAACTAAATCCCTGGATGATGGTGTCGCCATGGACGTAGTCTTTCTGGACTTTAAGAAGGCCTTTGACACTGTTTCTCACCCCATTCTCATTAATAAACTGAGTGACTGCGGCATTGCTGCCTACACAGCTGGATGGGTCAAAAATTGGCTGATGGGGCACACCCAGAGAGTGGTGGTGGACAGGTCATACTTGACCTGGCAGGATGTGAACAGTGGGGTCCCCCAGGACTCAGTCCTGGGGCCTACACTGTTCAACATCTTCATCAGAGACTTCGACGAGGGGGTGGAAAACACGTGTCTAAGTTTGCTGATGACACAAAGATGTGGGGAGAGGTAGGCACGCTTGAAGGGAGAGAGAGACTGCAATTAGACTTAGACTACAGAAGCGGGCGGATGGTAATAGGATGGGCTTCAATGTGGATAAGTGCAGGGTGCTGCACCTGGGGAGAAGGAACCCACAGCATACATACAAGCTGAGGAGCTCCCCCCTTGTGAGCACAGAGGCGGAAAGGGATCTTGGAGTCATTATTGACTCCAAGATGAACATGAGCTGCCAATGCCAGACCGCAGCCAGCAAAGCCAACCGCACCTTGTCGTGCATCCAAAGATGCATCTCAAGCCGGTACAGAGAGGTGATGCTCCCCCTCTACACGACATTGGTCTGGCCCCAACTGGAGTACTGCATCCAGTTCTGGGCACTGCACTTTAAGAAGGATGTGGCCTGCCTTGAGAGGGTTCAAAGGAGGACCACCTGCTTGGTTGGAGGGCAACAGGGTAGGCCCTATGAAGAGAGACTGAGGGACCTGAACCTGTTCAGCTTCAGCAAGCAGAGGCTGAGGCGGGATTTGGTGGCTGCCTACAAACTCATTAGGGGAGATCAGCAGCAAATAGGAAGAGTCCTATTCCCCCCAGCACCACCTGGGGTGATGAGGAACAATGGCCAGAAGCTGCTGGAGAATACGTTCAGGTTAGAGATTAGGAGGCGCTATTTCACTGTCAGGGAAGTGGTCCTCACTCCTACTTGGGTAAATTCAAAAAGAGGTTGGATGAACACCTGTCTGGGGTTGTATGATCCCAGCATGTGCTCCAACCAGTGGCGGGGGGTTAGACTAGATGGTCTATTCAGGTCCCTTCTGACCCCTAACTACTATGAAACTATGAAACTATATGACATTTGGTGAAACGGATTCTCACTAAAGAGATCGGGAAAGCTGATTATTGCAATAAATAAATAAAATTAAAAAAATAAAAAAAAATCACAGGAATGAGTGAACATTAAATGTCATATGGCTTTCTTCCCTACTTCTGTTCTATTATTAGATAGCAATGTTGTGTGGTTACAACTAGATGATCTGTTGAATCCAAGAAATGGCTGCATTTTGGTGATGGGTGAAGCCATTCAAATTGTCTATGCTCACATGAGTAATTTCAATAAGGGCTACAGAACTAGGCATATTCATAAACAGGGATCTTGGTTTTCTCTGATTTAAAAAAATCCCTAAATATCAGTTAAAAAAAAGTAACCCCAAATCCACATTGTCCTGTGATTTAAATGAAACACCACTAATATCTATCTAGCTATCTATCTA
This sequence comes from Alligator sinensis, assembly GCF_000455745.1. Classification (NCBI taxonomy): domain Eukaryota; kingdom Metazoa; phylum Chordata; order Crocodylia; family Alligatoridae; genus Alligator; species Alligator sinensis. Next base: position 157,134 of record NW_005843334.1, on the reverse strand, counting down.
GCTATCTAGGTATCTATAGATAGTGATGTTTCATTTTAATCATGGAAAAATGTGGATTTGGGGTTACTTTCTTTTAACTGAAAATTGGGGAGTTTTTTTTAAATCAGGGAAAACCAGGCTCCCTGTTGATAAATAGCTTGGGATTCTTTATAATGAGAGGGATAAGACAAATGTCACTTTATAGTTTTTCTTGAAGCGATTACAGATATTTTCAGATTTTTCAGACTGTTATGCTTCATTGTTTCTAATACTTTGTGTTACTGGCTTAGATTACAGAGTGAAGTATAGAGAATATATATTCAAAGAGTACCAATACATAATAGACAGGAATGCTCGTCTTGGTGAGACTGTGACTCTAAACAGCAGGTACACAAAACTGATTATGGTTAATGAACATCGTCGTGAAAAGGAAAGAGAGCATGAAATCATGGCCATGGGACAGAGACATGCAGAAATCATGAAGAAACAAGCAATTTCTTCAATTACAATAGACAATCTTTTTAACCCCAATAAAAATGGGCAAGTTCCAGAAACTGTTGTGCTGGTGGGAGCTGCAGGAATTGGAAAGACAGTGACAGCAAGAAAGATCATGCTGGACTGGGCAGCTGGAAAGCTCTACCAGGAAAATTTTGATTATGTTTCCTACATAAATTGTAGGGAATTGAACCTTCTTACCAATGACAAAAGTGTGGCAGATATAATTCTGAAAAACTATCCAACTAATAATGCACCAATTGAACACATTTTCATGCATCCAGAAAAGCTCCTCTTCATAATTGATGGTTTTGATGAACTGAGGTTTAATTTGGATCAGCCTGAAAGTGATCTGTGCTCTGACCCCTGGGAGAAGAATGCAGTGGAAGTCGTACTGGGCAGTTTATTTAGAAGAACAGTTCTCCGTGAATGCTACTTGATAATCACTACCAGACCAATTGCTCTGGAGAAGCTCAGACAGCATGTGAAATGTGCTTATTATGCAGAAATCCTGGGATATTCTGAAGAGGACAGGGAGGAGTATTTCTACAAGTTCTTTGGAAATGACAGGCAAGCCTTGCGTGCCTTCAACTTTATCAGTGAAAATGAAGTTCTCTTCACCATGTGCTTTGTCCCCATCATGTGTTGGATCATCTGCACGGTTCTGAAACAACAAATGGAAAGGGGTGAAGATCTTGTACAGACCTCAAAGACAGTCACTGGAGTGTATATCCTGTTCCTCTTCTGCTTAAAAGACTCTTCTAGCAGTAATTTAAAGCTGCAGATGCAAACCCAGATGAGGAGACTTTGTTCTCTGGCTGTGGATGGGATCTGGGAGCAGAAGATACTCTTTGAGGAAAAAGATATTAAGAAGCATGGCTTAGACCAGGCAGACTTTCTCCCCCTCTTTCTGAATGAGAACATTTTTCAAAGAGACATTGGCAGTGTGAGTGCCTACAGCTTCATTCATTTAAGTTTCCAAGAGTTTTTTGCAGCTTTGTTTTATGTTCTGGAAGAGGATGAGGATACAAGGAAGGATTCAGTGACTCCCAAAAGAGAGGTGAATACTCTTCTAGCATACTATGGAAAGTCTAGGCATTATTTGATGCTAACTGTGCGATTTTTGTTTGGTCTCTTAAATGAGAACAGAAGGAAAGACATAGAGGAAAAACTTGGCTGTAAAATGTTACCAAATCTGAAGACAGACATAGGAACTTGGATTAGCTCATTTTATCCATCAGCAAATAACCAAATTGAAGATCTTGAGGCATTGTACTGTTTGTATGAGAGCCAAGAAGAGCAACTTGTGAAAAATGCATTGATGCATTTCACTAAATTAGAATTACGGGGGAAGCTACTGACCCCAATGGATCAACTGGTTCTTTCTTTCTGTGTAAAATCTTGCCCCCAAATGAAGTCACTTCTTATATGTCACTGCGGATTTAGATTTGAAAGCCATGAGGAAAAAGAATTCCAAGGGCCATCAAAGCAGTTGTGCCAGTGAGTATTATCTAAACCCAGAACTCTATGGATTTTCTACAAAAGATAAAACACTTTTGCTCTCTATTGATTAATAATGCATGGCTGGTTAACCTAGCACAGTACAAATTGACTTTTCCTTCAGGTGAATGATAGAGCTGTTGAGGTGTCTTTGGATTACACAGGGCACATCTACACAAGATGTTTACTGCGCAGTAGACTAATTTACTGCTCAGTAAAGCGTCACTATCTGCATGTGCACAGCTATTAGGCTGGTACAGACTAGTTTACTCTGGCATAGGATAATCCTGTCAAGCACAGGTGCTATTTGATGGCAAAGTAAGTTAGTACAATTAAATGAACATGCAGATGATGATGCCCGGATTAGTTTACTGCGGTGCAAATTGAGCGGGAGTATATTCAGTAACATTAATTGCATGTGTAGACATGGCTACAACGGGGGTGGAGGCAGGTGGAGGGGGGCAGAATGTGAATTTCCTTTTTTCTGTTCACAATTATTTGTTCTTCTGTCCTATGTCCTAACATTTAAAGCCATAGTGGGATCTGATCTCTGATACCAACAATCACATCTCCTACCATGACATGTGTGTGGCAGGATGTGTAATTTTGATGACTGTATCCCCAGAAATGCTAAAACAATTACAGACCAGCACAGGAGGTTATTAGCATCAGAGACATTAGCATCTGTAGAGTGCATAGATTTTTGTTTCACTATTCAGGGGAAGAGAGGTTGAAACATCACATGTATTCCACTTAGTAGGAATTATTGTATTGACAAGGTACAGTTAAAATAACTCTGCTTTAGTACCAGACATGGTTTTATGGTTTGATATTTCAGCATAGCCTGATCTATAATATAGGGTTACATCATCCAAGATAGTATTTGTTGTTTGGGAAATAGAATTAAAAGCTATCTGTGGAGAAAGAAAAAAAATAATTTGTATTTTTGGTTTCTAGGGAACAAGGGACTCAGTCCCCTATTTACCTGCTCTGTCAAGCACTGAAGGAGCTAAACTGCAAATTAGAGACGCTAAAGTAAGAAACTTTTCCCCTTTTAACAAAGTTCCTTTGTTGTAGGGATGGTGGGCTGCATTTTCCAGGCCTGACAGTCATTCAGAGGTGGGAGCTGATGGGCTAAAAGAGGCAGAGCCAGGAGATGGGAGCACAAGAACAAGTGCCAGAAGCCTGGAAGGGAAGGATCACCTAGCTTTCTGGGAAGATGGCTCCTGCTACTCCCTTCCTGTAGCCACTGGTTTGCTCTACTTGGGTCTCACTACTTTGTGATGTACTCAGTGGGAACGTCTACATGTGACACTATGCTGCCACAGCAATGCACTATGGCAATGTAGCTTGTCCCGTAGGTAGCATAGCATTGGTGGGCACAAGCCATGACACAGATACTACATCGCCATCATGACAAACACCTCGTTACAGCATGTTGCTATGGTGATGTAGCTGCTAAAAATAACCATGCACCACCAAGGTGGCACAGTAACAGCTTTTACTGCACCATCATTTAGTACTTCCAAAAGCAAGTACTAAATGACAGTGCAGTAATAACTGTGCCATGGGGGATATGCATAGATGTGCCCAGTGTACAGCCAACTTGACTAGTGGACAGTTGTCTATTCATATGGAGTTGTGGTTAGCCAGTGAAAAGGACTCTTCCACTCTTTATAACTTAGATAATAGTAGCAGGGATTTAGGGATCAAAATGCCTGGCCCATTCTCTGCTCATGGTCATGGGAGAAGCACAAACATTGGGACTTAAGCAGGAAATCTGACCTCAAACTGACTTTTCATTGGCCCAGGGGTGAATCTCAGAACAGGTTTTAGCTGAGACTCCTGGCTCTTTCTCAAGACTGACCAGTCACAAAAAGGGGCTATTAGGTGAGGATTGCCATAAGACCAAGCCCCGTTCACACCATGATTACAGTTCTTGGTGTTTCTCTCTTCCACAGGTTGTGGAGTTGCAATCTTACAAGTTCTTGCTTTGAGGATCTCACTTCTGTTCTCAGAAAAAATGACAGCCTGAGAGAGTTGGACTTAGGTGACAATGTTCCAGGAGATTATGGAGTGCAGGTGCTTTGTGAAGGAGTGAAACAATCAAAATTGGAAAGACTGGGGTAGGGAGTATTTGGCTTCACTGTGGATTTCCAAAACCCTTTATGTTAAGTGCTTGACACAGTTATGTAGCTGGTCCTTGATGTCTGTTTACTGCAGCAAACTGGAGGCACAGAGTTGAGTGTTTCTCCAGTTCACGTGTCAAAGTCTCACTATACGCATCAGACTGCCCTGCTTGGAAGTGGAAATTTTGTGTTGAGCTGAGACCACCAGCAGGCCCAGATTATTCACAGCTTCATTTTTCCTCTTTGCCCCATTGACCTTCCCTAAAGGTCTGTGTCCTTCTTTGCCGTGGTCAGCAATCCAATAAACACCCCTCTCCTACTTTATAATTTAAGGAAAATGCTCCGTGTATGGAGGAATTCCCACCCCAGTGCTGGTTTCTAACTAGACACAGGAAATGATTGGGGAGAGGGTCTAGGATGGAAATGGTGGCCCATTCTGAATGCTCAGAGAAGAGCTGGTGGGTGGGACTGACTGTCAGAGTAACTGTGACAAGCTCCATTCACACCATGATTGTTCCTGTCTACCTTTCACTCCCCCGCAGCTTGTGGAGTTGCCGTCTCACAGGGGCTTGCTGTGGGGATCTCTTTGCTGTGCTCAGCACCAAGCAGAGCCTGACAGAGCTGGAGCTGGGTCACAATGATGTGGGGGACTCTGGAGTGCAGTGGCTGTGCGAGGGACTGAAACATCCGAACTGCAAGTTACAGAGACTGCGGCAAGTAACGTTTGACCTCCTCTATCTGTTAATCTGTCTTCTTCTAAGTGAAGTACTTAGTGCTGTGTGTTTCCAGTGCCTGATGTGCACTCTCTAAAGTAAAAAGGAGATGTTCGATGTCTTGTGTAGATGTGGCCACTGTCTATGGCATGGCTTCTAGCTATTCTTGATACAGTAGGTGCAGGGAAATGGGCTGGGACAGGGCTGGCTGTCACACTGTTTGTGCTGAGTCCTGTTCATGATGTGATTGCTCTTCTCCACATTTTTCTCTTCTGAAGGTTGTGGTGGTGCAAATTCACAGGCACTTGCTGTGGGGATCTGGCAGCTGTTCTCAGGAGCAACCAAAGCCTGGCAGAGCTGGAGCTGGGTGGTAATGAACATCTGGGAGATGCTGGAGTGCAGCAGCTGTGTGAGGGCCTGAAGCATCCAAACTGCAAGTTGCAGAAACTGGGGTCAGTAAGGTTTCCTTTCTAGGTAGATTTACCAGAGGCCTCTATAAAGTATTCATCAGGGCTGTGTGGCCACTGCTAAATGCCTGCTCCCTGAAGTGAAATGGAGAAGCTGAGGGTTATGTGTCCGAAAAACCCCCATGCCAATGGCTCACACCATACACCCAGCTTATTCTTCTCAGCCATAACCAGAAAAGGGGGAGCACAAAGCAAGAAAGAAGGGTGGCTCAGCAGTGAATTTTCTTTGTGAAGAGATCTGAGGCCAGCCTTTCCTCAGGGAACTACTGGTCTCCAGGGAAACCTCATGGTGGTTTCCTTTTCTCCCATTTAACATAGTTTGCTTGTATCTGGGAGTCCTCTATGGAATCTCACTAAAAATATAGTCTAGAGCAGGGGCGGGCAATTATTTTGGCTGGTGGTCCACTTAACAAGTTTTGGTGAGCTATCAAGGGCTGCATGGGTAACCCCACCCCTTGACAGTTGCCTTACACCCTGGTCACCACCTTCAGACCGGAAGTCCCTAACCCCTGACCTTTGGCACCAGAAGTGCCTCCCCTTGTCCCCCAGAAATACTTCTTTTGGGAGGGTAGGGTTGACATCTTGGAACCAGAAAAAACCCCCAAATCATACACTAAAAGTTGAACACATACTATAACGTATTTTTCTTTTATTGCAAAAAATATTGTGGTCATGATTTTGTATTTGCATACTGTATACAAAGATGATTGCATAATAACTCCAAAATAAAATCTTAATCTTGTAAATTGTGTGTGTGTGTGTGGTTGGGAGTGTGGGGGTGTGTGTGGTGGGATATAGGTGTGTGTGTGTGTGTGTATGATGGGGTGTGGGGGGTATATGTAGGGGGCAATAGGATATGTTGGGGGGTATATATGTGGGGGGGGAGTTGTGGGAGCAGGGGGTGGGTGTGTGACTGTTGTGGGGCATGAGAGATCC
>NW_005843334.1:135657-150905 GCF_000455745.1 Alligator sinensis | reverse complement strand
GGGAGTTGTGGGAGCAGGGTGTGGGTGTGTGACTTTTGTGGGGCATGAGAGATCCTGGCAGGGTGTGGGGACCCCCCACACCCTCCCCACCCATGGCGCACAGCCTGTGCTGGTGGCAGCAGGAGCACGAGCGGGTGGCATGTGCTTGTGCCTGGTACAGGCGCTGCCGCTCAGTGGCACGCGGCTCCGGCCAGCATTGCATGCAGGGGTGAGGAGCCCAGCCTGGCCAGTCACCTCTATCACAGGGGCTCTGCGCAGTGCATGTGCAGTTCCCAGCACTTGCATGGCAGTGGAGCAAGCCCCATGTGCTAGAGCCGGCTGCCTTTGCCACTCCTTAACCCCACCACGGTCCTTCACATCCACACCCTGCCCACCCGAGCTCCATGCTCCCGCTGCTCTCTGGGTGTGGGCTTCGCGCTACCATCAGCCCCATGCTCTCTGCCCACACCCAGCTGCAACTCCCCCTCCCCCACCACTTTCCTACCTGGTGCCCAGAGCAAGTGGGACCCCAGGGAAGCCTAGCAGGTCCCCTGGCAGCTGCAGCAGTGGCAGCAGCCTGGCCTGGAAGCTGCATGATGGTGGGGTGGGAGTGAGGTGTAATAGGGCATGTTGGGGGGGAGGGAGTGTATATATGCGGGCCCCTCGCTCCCACCTTTGTGGGTGGATGGGCTGGGCAGGGTACAAGTAATTGGCAGGCACCCATGGGCTAGATGAAAGTGCTTGGCGGGTTGGATCCGGCCCACAGGCCATATTTTGCCTGTCCCTGTTCTAGAGGCTCTGTCACAAGTGCAGCCCCGGGTCTGTTCTCTGGCCCAGCGAGGAGGCAGGGAGTTCTGGGAGCCCCACAGTCCTCTTCTCTGTATCAGCCTTTGACCCCTTCCAGCCAGCAGGGCTTCAAAAAAGGATCTATTACTTTCCCCAGGTTTAACAGGTGGTCCCTAGTACCCTGGGCATCACATTTTACTTCTTAAAAGGGATTTTTTATATCAGTGGTTCACTTCTAGTGTGCTGTAACTTCTTCCAAGCTTTGTTCAAGAGAAATGTTCAGGAAAGCCCAGAATGCAGTGTCCCTTTCAAACACAACCGACACACATGATTTAAGCAATAATTCTCATCATTTCCTCTGTCTGTGTCTCTGCAGGTTGAATGATTGTGATCTCACAGCTGGTTGCTGCAGGGAGCTGTCCATAGTTCTTAGTACTAGCCAGACCCTGACAGAGCTGGACCTGCGGGAGAACCAGCTGGGACATTCAGGAGTGAAGCTGCTCTGTGAGGGGTTAAAACATCCGAATTGCAAACTGCAGAAATTGCGGTGAGTTAAAACTGGGTCCATTCACCTTCTTTTTACCATAGGCTCTGGAGAAACATGACCTTTAAAAGGGGAAAGGGAGCTGCCACTTGGGAGGGTGCATCCGCTGCTAAGATGGAACTGTTACAGCTTGATGCTCCTGTAGCAATACAAGCGAGCTATGAAACTATGAAAGACAGAGTTAAGGCTCTGTGTCCCATACAATCACTGCTTGGCCAACTCCCACAGGCTAGCCAGGACTCCACCTGAGCTCCAGGACTGTCGTGTCCTGAGATGCCAGTTCCTTGCTTTGACTTAAGTACCTCTTCCCTTAGGAAGGGTCAGGAGAAAGCATTGTGCAGGGTGACATAGGTCACCCTTCCAGAAATTAGAAAAGCAAGACACAAGAGCCATGTTTTAGACTTCTCTCAGGCTCTGGAGTCAAAAGACAGGCAAGTCAAAGATTCTTTGGTACCTTCATACTAGCTATGAAAAAATTGCTCATGGCACCAGTTAAATGCATGGATCACATTCCCTCTTTCACCAGTTCTTCAGGACCCAGCACTCCTGGTACCTGGACCTTGCTACTGGACACTGTATTTATCACCAGGGCTGTGAAAAGAGAAACTGTGACACCAGCCCCACCTCCCCCATTTGCAGGTAGAAAGGGGCAGGGTTGATACAGGATACCAGAAGAGATACCTCACCCCTGGGAGAAGGCGTGCTCTGCTTTAGCTCTTTTTTAATACTTTCAAGGGGTGTCCTCCAGGAACAGAAGGTCCTGGATCAGGGAGTCATATTTTGCTCATTGCTTTTCCCATGTTGGGAAATTAAGAAGGGCTACAAGATGTTCTCTGAGCAAGCAATCATATATATAACATGGAATACATGCCCTCAGGATATGTTTACACAGCCATACAGATTCTCTCAGGGTATCTGGGTATACTTGCTTATGTATGAGTGAACATAATACAGAGCAAGATTGAGAACATGCTTCTGGGATCATTTAACTATTTAATTAAAGGAACCCTCCTTAAGTTGAATAATCTACTATTATTCCTGTAATTAATTCTGGGACAATAATTACGAAAAAATTGAGGAAAAGAAAGTGTAAAAGGACACAAAAAGAGTGCTAGTTTAAGCATCTGTACAAATCCACAGCCAAGTGCTTTAAACCAGAACTAAGAAGTGAATGTAAAAACCATACAGAATCTAAGCCTGATGGGGAGAAAGAAACTGTCAAAAAGTCATAAAAAATGAGGAGGAAAAAGGAAGAAAACCAGGTTAGGGAAGATGAGAGCCAGAATACGGGAAACAGCAGCAAGTTCTGTGGGGTAGTAAATGTGGTTTTTAACATGTTCTTTTTTCACATAGTCCTAGATATTCCCTTCACAGGCCTCAGTTTTGGGACAGTGTAACAGGAGGGCTAACACGCCTGTTACTTTAAGGGAAAATTTGCCCTGGCAGCTAAATAGAGGGTGGCTGCAAGGGACAGGACTGTGAGGAAGCTCTGTTACCAAGGCAGGGAGCTTCCCATTAAGGAAAGGGAAGCACCTGCAGAGGGTTAAGGAAACACTTCCCTGAGTAAGCAGGCTGCTGCAGGCACACAATAGAGCCTTACCTCTCTGGGCAACAAGGAAGTAGCTGCAACTGTAATTGTAAGCTTCTTGGCCTCTTGTGAGCTAAGATCAGGGGTAGTCACTGCACTGGTCTGTTATCCGAACTGTGATGGATTTAAATGGCATTATGTATTGGAGGGTGCACCCCTGTTCAATGCACTGCAGACAGGACACCCGATGAGAGTCTTGTAATTAGCTTCCCATTGGCCAGCTTCTAGTGCAGGAGCGGGCAATTATTTTGGGCGGAGGGCCTCTTACTGAGTTTTGGCAAGCCATTGAGGGCTGCATGACAGGCAGCCAGGGGCAGATTAATATTAATTTTCTACATTTTTTAGGGGCCCCATGGGCCAGATAGAATGGCCTGGCAGGCCACATCTGGCCCATGGGCTGCATTTTGACCACCCCTGTTCTAGTGGGAGGATCTTGGATACTTGCCTACTTGAGGGAAATGGGGGCTCCTCACTAGCTTGCTCCTGCAGCCTTTGGTTTAGGGCACATGAGACTCAGGGGCATCTGAACACCAAGCCTCTGGGCTTGGGCCTGCACATAGGATGCCCACCAATGAATCTGGGGGTATCTGAAGCTCCTGGCTGAAAAGTCTGGGATGGAGAATACTTGCCAGTTTTAGTGCTACACATGGTGTTTGAACACTTGAGTGTTGCTCAATCAAGAGGATTTTGAACTTATTTGGTAAATTTGACCTGGAATACGAAAAATCCCTGACCCCCCCAAAAAACCAAACAAACCCTAAGCTCTCAGGGTGACTGGATGGCAAGCCCTAATAAGTCATCCCTTCAGGTGACAAGAGTGTCCCCTGACCTGCAAGGGCAGGGCTCAGTCTCAGAGCTAGAGAGAGGGTGGCAGTCCTGCTGTGCAGTCAGCCGGGGAAGAAGCTCTGCCTTGAAAAGACTATACAAGAATGACTGGTGGGGAGCTGCTGGTCCTGAGGACTACAAACTACCCAGGGAAGGAGGTGGGCCTTGAAGGGACCCTACCAGAATGACTGGATGTGCCTATTTGCCACTTTAGGGGTTCATGGGTGAAAGGCCCACCACATGAAACTATAAGCCCCTCTCAGGAAAGGAGGCTACTGGCAAAGTGGCAACTGATTGCTTGGAGCAAGTAATAACAAAGCAGGGACAGGGATGATGGTCACAGGTTAATAACTAGTGTGCGATCAGAGCACACTGAACAGTGTCAGAATGACTGGATGGCACCTGCGTATCCCAAGGACTGTGAGCTACCAGGAAAGAGCTCCTCACCTACAAGGCCCTAGCTGAGATGCTCCCTGAGAGTGACCTGTAAGGAAGGTTACAAGTAAGGACCAAAAGACAGGCCAGGGTAGGTTGGTTACCTAGCTGGTAGGCCTAGAACATGGGGTGTAGCCAGGGTGCTGATGTTTTAGTTACTGTTAGAACTGGTGACTTGGATTTGGGACTGTTAGGGGTGGGCGGAGGTCCCAGTAGTGCCTGAAGGCATGAGGAGAGGCTTTAAGCCCTGCCAGGGGTTGGGGCTCAAGACACAGAGCAGACCTAGCCAGAGGACTGGAACTTGGTGAAAGGGGCTAAAGCCTAGCAAGGGCAAAAGCTGGACAGGGCCAGGGACCTAGCAGCCCAGGAGAGGCAGAGACCAGGGTCAGGGGCCCGAAGTAAGAGATACACGGGCCGAATACCCAGAGATAATAATGACTAAGGGCTGAGGCTGAGAGACCCTGACCCAAATCAGTGGGCCAGGGATCGACTGTCCACACTAACTTCAAGTAAGCAAGAAAAACCAGTTCTCCTGGTCTGACTACCTAAACAAACGCAGGAACAAGTGCAATGTCAGGGTCTCTTCTTAAGCCTGGACTGACTGAGACCTGCCCACCTGCATTTCAGAAGATACTTCTGGCCAACCCTATAGCAGCACACTAGCTTCTGGAAGCTCAGCCCTATCAGGGAATGGGTTTCTGGCTTGGAGGTGGCTTGAGAAGCATTTTTGGCTGGGGATTCTTCCAGCTGGATTGTGTCACCCTGGTCTCCTCTGAATATTTTGTATCCCCATGGAGGTCAAGGTGGGCATCTGTATAAGTGCTTACCCTCATGAGTAAGAGCAGCATAGTCCAGGTCTGTCTATGCAGAAAGAAAATTTACAAGACCTGACCAGAACTCTGGAAAACATCTATAGACTGAACCAGACTTTCTCCTCCTTCTCCTAGTGAAAAGTCCCTGTTGGCAGTGAGATCAGCATGAATGTAGCAATGACAACAGAGATGTCTTGGACTATGGCAGCAGCTGTTAGAGAGTTCATTAGGGCAGTCTATCTTACTGTTATCTTTTTGTAGAGCACCAAGCACATAAGGGCCTTAGTCTGTGACTGGGATCCAGAGTTGCTACCTGAAGGCGAGTAATACAGCAGTATTAAACACCGTGGTGCTTCAGGAGGTCAGGGTCTCAGGGGTGGTCTACAGGTACCAGTAACATTCCCTTTTTGTTTCTTATGTTCCTCCAAAGGTTGAGCCGTCACATGGTTCAGAAAGAAACAAAGCAAGAGCTGGGTGCTGTGAAAGAGATTAAGGCCAGTCTGGTCATAGAGTCAAACTGGTGAGCAGGACCCCCTGTTCCAACATACCCTGCCTGCATGGCCTTGGATCAAGCACGCCTTGCTAGGCCAAGCACCTGAACTACCACACCTGCTCCTGACCTCTAGTGAAGGCAACGGCCTCAGTTTTCTGCAGTCGAATTGGTGGCCAAAAGTGCCACACACCCCTGATAAGCACACCTGTAGCTCCAGACTCTAGGCATGCCTTGGCACAGCCTCAGACTATTCTGGCAAGCTTCATGTTCATGGCTTTCCAGTTGTCCTGGCTCCTGACTTGGCTTTGGCTTTCTCTGACCCAGATCTTGGATCTCCCCTGGACCTCAGCACCAGCCCTGCTTTCTCTGGTTTTCCCAGCATCCTGACTCAGCTTGGATTTCTTGACCCTGACCTCAGATCTTCTTTGGAAATCAGCACCAGTTCTCTGGCCCCTGGTTCCTGACTTTGGCTTATGCCCTGGATTGAATCTCTTGGTTCTCCCCTTTCAGCCCCAGTAACTTCTGCCCCAGCTCTGCTAACCCCCAGGTCACCCCTAGCGGTCTATCACAAGCCTAACCACTCACACCCTGGTTGAACCCTCACACTACCACTACCCAGGGGAGCAGGAGGGTCTGGCCGAGGGAATTACTACCACATGTGGTGGGGGCTGGGTGGCCACTTCTACTGAAGGAGCATGAAAGAATCTTGAGGAGCAGCTGGTTTGGCGACATATTTGATCTGATGTTAGAAGGGGATGGTTGGTTAGTTGGAGGGAACAGGAGGGAGGTAGGGAGTCAGGATATAGAAGACATGGGACCAAGAGATGAGAGGGGTGTGGGAACGGCCCTCTCGCAGTCCTTGTGGGAACAGCGGAGAAACGTGAGGGCCCATCTCTGGACCACCGTGGAGTTTCTGTTCTGGCACCACAATTCATTTGCTGTTCTTTGTGTATCTATCAGGGTGTCTGCTATGATAGGATTCCACAGCTGCCCACTTCACTTGCTCCTTGCACATCCCTACTGTTGGCTTGTGTCAGGTTTGATGGAATCCAATAAAGATCACAAAATCACAGGCTGCCTTATGCCTTGTAGCTATCATTTTTTGATCCAGGTTGTGGGAGCCCCTAGGGTTGTTCTCACGATGCTCAATGCTCTAGCACACCTGTTCCATGTTCTCCCTTAGGTACATTACCCAGCTGTCTGGGCTAACCATACGCATCTGTGATCCTGGTGGAGAAATGGCAAAGCCTCAGAGCACTAGCTTTTGAGTCTTGCAATGAAAACACTGACCTATACCATTTAAAACAAAAAATTACTTGCACCTTTTCTACTGTGCAAAGAGGGCATGAATAGGAGACTGGTCACAGGCAGTACAAGCTTCATGTGGTTTTGCCTAAATGTTAGACTGTTATTTTTTAAAGTTCTCTATAGGATTTAGAAGCCAAGTGTCATGTCCCATCTATATTAAAGAAGATTGCAGCACATCCCTCTCTTTGTTTAAACCAGCGTCAGTCCCCAGAGAAGAGGCTTTCACATACAAAATCAGATGCAGCCTAACCCTTGTGGAGAGGGAGGGAGGAATTGTGGGAAACAGGAGGGAAGCGGGGATGATGGGGAGAAGTGAGCTTGTGGGGGCTACTCTGAGAAGAGAGGGAAATCCCGGTGGAGAAATGAAGGAAGACAATGAGGGATTGTTTAGGACAGTAGGACTGTAAGAGAAAGTTCTGCACAATGAACAAATTAAAGAACAATGCATCACGGCATGAACAAGAGATCGCGACTCTGCTGCTAACACCCCAAACACAGAAGCATCCCTTAAATTCAATTACTACTCTAGAGCATTAGAGAGTAGCTCACATTGTATCCACCTTCAAAAACAACACTTAGTTCAGTTATCCCATTGATGGAAGGAAGTTCTAGAGGGATATACTATATGCATTTATAATGCTTTGAAGGTGTTAGAGTAAAAGTTTGATAGAATTTTGAAGTATGTCTCCATGAAAGCATTTTCCACGACAGCTTTAAAGAACTGGCACAGTCAGTACATAAGGGATATTTAGAGGACCACTGACACAGTTGCTGCCTGCAGTAGTGATTCTCAACCAGGGCACTGTTTATTCATTTCTGCATATCTCACAAGGAGGAGATCCTATTTGAGAAGGATGGGGATTCCTGACTCTTACTCTGTGTTGGACAAAAAGAATAAGTATCTAGTGTCAAGCTCCAGGACAGGAAACCCAGGGTCAAGGTCTCTGACCAACATAATCCTCTTTTGGGACCGTGAGACTATTTTCTTCCTTCTCTCCAGTTCTTAAGATTTCCAAAGATATCAGGAAGCTCAGGCAGAGTTCAGAGCACATCATCCACAGCGATGTCTTGAGCCTGTCAGTTTTTGTACTACAAGCTGCTGATGCTCTTAAGTTACTCACCCATCACTCTGCTGAGTCTTCCTAGCTTTCAGAACCAAGGTCAGATAATGCCCCAAGGCTCGACCTTCCTCCACCTGGTAGTCTGGGTGCTGGATGGATAACTTCTCTGGACAGAGAAGGTTTACTTGAGGTATCGGATAGTCTCTTCCAAAGCTGAAAACCTCCAACCAAGCTAACTTTTGTAGAGAAGTGGTGTATTTTGTGTTTGGAGAACTCTGCAACTGCTGTCATGGTACACTTCCATTCCAGTCATCTCAAACTATCTACTGTCTTGGAAGACATGTAGGGTCTCTTCCTTGACCCCATAAAAGACACCTAGTAGCCACTTCTTGCAGTCACCTAACTCTTCGGGGTCATTCTGTATTTGCTTCCCTTACAGTCTCAAGAAACCTTTTGAGCTTTTATTTTTGCACCAGTGGGGGAGGCTCCCATCTGTGGCAGCCTCAGTTTCCTTTTAGCCAGTTTAATAGGAGACCCCTTGAAAACCAAGGAACCTGCTCCCTGTACCAACTTCCTGTGACCAGGAGGTTTTTGCTGGCCATTCCCCCAGGCAGGAGAATCAGTGAAATACCAGCCAATGTAACAGGGCTCCTGTGAATCATAGTCCATAAGGATCCAAACTATACTGGTTCCATGGTTTCTACCTCAGCAGATCTATAACACTTTCTGGGTTTCTTCCAGCTCCTCACTTTCAGGAGACAGAAAACTCCAGAGACACAATGGTAGTTAATGCTGTAGCATTTTATTTAGACTGAACAAAGGCATCCAGAAGGATGCCAAAGCTATTTGTTGCCCTTGCAGAGAAGAAAGAGGAGCAGACACTTCCTATGCATAGATGTCCCAACAGAGCCCTGACTAATTCAGTAATTTCCAAGCCACCAGTGTGCATGCAGCTTCTTTTGTTAATGCTCCAGTTCATGAGGTATGCAGAGGAGCTACCTGCAGCTCTGTTCACTTTTCACTGCTCCTTCATATACACTGCCAGACCAGGCGCTGATTTTGGTAGTGGTGTTCTGAACTCTCATGCCTCCTGCCAAGAGAATGAAGTGTTAATCCCCAGGAGTTAGCATCACAGAAAAGTAGATAGCAAAGGACCTCAGAGGATCATCTAGTCCAGCGGTATTCAATGTTCTGGCTCTTGTGGCCAAGTGAATGGCATAGGGTTAGTCCACAGGCCAGATTGGGCCCACATGGCCTAGGCTGACTCCCATGCACAAGGATCAGGCCCTGTGCCACATGCTGGGATCAGTGTCTAGGGCTCTTCATAGCCTCTGCCCTGCATGCCAGGATTGAGCCTTGTGCTGCCCTGCTCAGGGCCATGGCCTGCAGGGCTCCCCACAGGCTCATGGAGAGCTCCACAGGTCAGATGACAAGGTACTAGGGCCTGAATCTGGCCCAAAGGTTGGGAGTTGAGCACCCCTGATCATTTTAGGCCAACCCCCATATCGTCTAACGTATTTTTAAAAACATCCCAGGAGGGAGATTCCAGAACATCTCTGGGTTATCTGTTCCTATGCTTAATGACCCTCAGAGTGAGAAATTTCACATGAATATCCCACCTAAATATTACTTGCTGCAATGTATGATCATCGGAGAGACTCTTAGAAGCCTCTTGGTACTTAAACCCACCCATCCTTCGTTTCAGCTAAAATCCTGTTCTGTTAGATTCTTAGCCAAGAAGGGGGTTGTACTAACACACTCCTTGCCAGGACCTGCATAGACCCTCACATGCCTGTCCATGTTTATGGCAGTTCTTTCCCAAAGACTCAAATTT
Source organism: Alligator sinensis (assembly GCF_000455745.1). NCBI lineage: Eukaryota > Metazoa > Chordata > Crocodylia > Alligatoridae > Alligator > Alligator sinensis. The sequence goes on along the minus strand of NW_005843334.1, from coordinate 141,240 downwards.
TCATCCAAATCAGGATACCAAAATGTTGCTGCTGCCTGGTTCCGTGGGGACCCCCAGAGTGCAGGGTCTGGGGCGGTCGTCTCAATTTGCCATACTCTAGGGATGGCTCTGCAGACATGGGTCGTTAGCTAACAACTGAACTAGCTATAATCTACTTAGTTACATAGGTACATTCCCCGATTTCCCCCTAGAAATTCCTCCTTCCTCCCCTCCTTGCTGGTGCCCAGCATGTTTTCAGCGAAGAAAGCTTAAAACGTGACAGGAGCAAATTTCTACTCCGACTCCCTTGTGAGTCTGCCTCTTTCCTGGCTCCTTGCTGCTCACACCTTGCTCAGGCTGGTGATTCCTGCACAGCCAGATCGTTATGGACAGCCACCAGAAGAACACAGAAACCGCTGGGAAGCATATTCTTCTTTCAGCTTCTACTGCCAGCCTCCGCTCCTCGTAAGCAGCATCCCTAGGTTAGTGAAAAGGGGCTGAGATAAAATGAAGAGAATATTGCCAAGGTCCTCAGGTCTTGTTTCCTTTAAAGGGAAATAAGGTGTAATCTTCTTACTGCCAATCCCCTATCCCACCTCTGGGGTTCTCCTCCTCTGTCCCTCTTGTGCCTGTGAATTAGACCTCCGGCCTGATCACACCCCCCACCCCCAGCTCCCTAGGGCTGCAGGGCTGATGGGGCTTGGAGATGAATTGTGAGGGCTTGGCCAGGGCAGAGACTTTGGGGATTAGCAGAGGATGGGGTGAGTGGGCTGCTGCCTAAAGCACAACCAATAAACAAATCACTTGCAGCAAGGGCAGCCTGAGCTCCCAGCCCATCAAATGTGGCTGAGGCCTGTCCTGGGGACTCCTGGGGCCTCTTGGAGAACAAGCCCATCCTGCCAGCTCCACTGGTCATGGCCAGGAGCCTAGTGCCCCCTCCCAAGCCATAGTGCCATCAGGCATCACAGCCCTGAGAAAACTCCCTACAGCAATCTCTGTTGCCTCGCAGGAGCTCCAAGAGGAGACAGGGACAGTCACTTCTTGACAAATGTCTTCCACATGGGCAAAAGATGGGTTTTCCTCATGCAAACCCCTTTCCCCACTGGTATGAAACCTCTCAGGAACCTGTGGACATTCATGAAAGGGGAAGCATATTTTATTATGGGGCTGGCTGCACCTCTGTCTCCATCCTGGCCTCTCTGAGCACTCCTCCTTATGTCTCAGACCTCCTGCCTCTCAGTCTCCTGAGGTGAAATCCCTGAATCATCCCACTTGCAAATTGAGATGTGGGCTGTAGCCCCTGGTAACTGCTCCCGCACCAGATGGCCCTCTTACTTCAGGTCCCAACTTTGCCCCAAATTTCACAGGATTAATTCATTCGTTTCATTTCCATTCACTGCAGCAGGGCCTGGGGGCTGCAGTCAGAGACCCAGGCCTCAATGTGCCAGGTGCTGCGTGCATGTGCCCCCAGGGCCTGCACACACTTGTGCCTGTGCTTAACTTTCCCACCAGGCACATTCCCACAGGGCCAGACACAGGTGTGCTTGCTGGGTCATGGCCCAGGTGTCTCCAGAGCAAAAGAGAGCAGTCAGTGCTCATTCTTCAGCCCAGCTTGCCCTGGTATTGAGTCACAGGAGGTCTCTGCAAAAGCTCTACAGTCAGAAGGGCCCTGGCCAGGCCCAGTGGTTGAGAGTTGTACATGATTGTACACCTTAAGCTTTGCCTAAGACCTCCAATGGCAAGCTTACTTGCCTATACACAAATGCCAGGAGCCTGGGAAACAAACAGGAGGAACTGGCCTTCCTGCTAAATAAGAATCTATATGATCTCACAGAAATAACAGAGACCTGGTGGGACTCCACCTATGACTGGACCACAGGTATAGATGGCTATGTCCTGTACAGGAGGGATTGTGTTGATAGAAGGGTGGGGGTGTAGCCAGATATGGTAACCAAAGAAAACTCCTTTCTTCTCTCCTTGAGTGGGAATCTTCACCACTCTCAGAAAAGGAGGGAGCATTGGGCAACTCCTTTTCGGTGTGACAGGAGGTTTGATGGAGCAATCCCTTTCTCATATACTTGTAGAGATCTCTCAAGATACCTGGAAACTAGAGAAAATGACAGACATTCTTCCACCAGGTTTTCATACAACAGAGAGTACAGAAAGATAAGAACCTGAGACCCGAAAGCCTCTGTGTGGAACCAAAAGTCTTCCTACATGCGCATCTATTTTCTCTGTCCACAGAGGACCTTGTCTAAAATAGCACCTAGTTCAATGTAACATGATAAAGTCATAGAAATTATGCATTAGGCATTCACTTGAGGTCACTGAAGAATGCTGGTTGAGGCTGAACATTTGAGATCTCTTTCCCAACTAAAATGCAGAACAGCTCTTCTCTGCAATCTGGCAAAATCCAAGAATAATCTTGGTTGCTATGGGAGATAAGGATGGCAGGTAGTTTTGGAAGTGTAGGTAAGCATGGATCGGCAAGAGTTGGCTACTGAAACCATCTCCGGGGCATCAAAGGCACAGATGCTTTTTTAGAGTGGATGGCTAAGGGGGACATGCCCCAAGGGGATGGAAAAACCAAGGGGAACTATCTACCCACCTGCCCTGAAGGGTCCAGTAAGAAGACACCCCCTACCCCTCTCTACCCACATTCTCCATTTCACTCAAGAAGCAAATTAGAAGTAATAACAAGAAGTTGGGGAATGAGCAGCCTACAGAACAATTTCCCTTGCCAATAGGTTTGGTTCAGAACAGTTAAACTTTGTTTCTACATACCATACTATTTAGGAATAAGACAACATCCTTTAAATCATTTGTGAACCCACTGATGGTGCTTCCAATTATCTGTATATAAGGGGCTGCCAGAACCCAACTGGGGCAGCTGTGTATCTGTGTCTCTGGGCCTTGCATATGCTATGAGTTTTCAATAAGTGTGGCTATTTGGGCCCCATTACACTGATGTGCTCATCTCACATGATTGTAGGTCACTTAAAGGGAAGAAGACAAAAGGAACTGTGATGAGAATGGGATCCCAATCTTGGATTGAAGTGAAAGAGGGCATGATTACAGAGGGCAAGAGAAAAATACACTGAAAAATAGGCAGCAATCCTATGAGCTGTGAGTGAATTGCTCATATTTAGTGGGTCTCCATTTTACTGTGATATTCTACTTGCCCTTTTAAGTTGTGCTGTTCTTTTACAGTAAGATAGTGTTCCAGAGACCACTGTGAAGTCATAAGACATCATTCAGGGAGAAGTCAGAAATCTCCTCCTCAACTACCTCTGTAAGAGCGTGCTGGCGTTTGCGCCAACATTTGCACCAGCAGGCAGGCAGGAAGGGCCAGGAGGGAGACTCCTGTAAGGTTAGGGCAAAGGCACCACACTAAAATATAAACAAACAGTAACTCATACAATGGTGTCCATGCGGAGTGCTGCTAGGTCCCTTGCCCGGGGGGCACCGCCTACCAGGGGCTTGTCTGAGGCCTCCACCCAGACAGAGCCCATGGGGGGGCTGGCGTCTCCCACCACCCTGGCCGGCAGGGGATGCCCAGCAGGGCCGGGGTGGGCCGGGATTGGGGGCCCCCACACCTGTCCTGCAGGCGCCCGTCTTAGGGCCCTGGGGGCACAGGTGAGGGAGCTCCAGGAGGAGGTTAGCAGGCTGAGGGGAATCAGGGAGGCGGAGGATGAAATTGATGGTTATTTCCTGTCCTTGCAGGGCCATGCACCCAAGGATGAAGCACCTCAGGAGGTGCCCTCCACTGCAGAGTGGCAGACGGTCACCTCCAGAACCAAGGCTGCTCACAGCAAAGCAGTACCAGTTCCTCCAGTCCAGCTGGAGAACAGGTACGAGGTCCTGGCAACACTGCAGGAGAAAGGAGGAGAGGAAGAAACCTCTGGAGAGGAGGCAACTCCACACTCTCCACACTCCGAACAGGGCGAAGGAGATAAGCAGACCCGGAGGAGGAAACGTCGAGTGAATGTCATAGGAGACTCCATCCTGAGAGGTACAGAAAGTCCCATCTGTTGCCAGGACCCCTCGACATGCGAGGTCTACTGCCTGCCTGGAGCAAAGATTCAGGACGTGACAGGGATGATCCAGGCCTTGATCTAGTCCACCGATTACTACCCCATGGTGCTAATCCATGTGGGTACCAATGATGCGGCCAGGAGAACCCCTGATCACCTCATGATGGACTACCACACTCTGGGGGGCGTGCTGAGGGAGATAGGGGCATAGGTGGTATTCTCTTCTGTCCTACCAGTGAGCGGACGTGGAAGACGACATGAGACCTGCATCAGGGAGACCAACTTGAGGTTTCAGGAATGGTGTCTCAAGGCGGGTTTCAGCTGCCTAGACAAGAACCTGCACATCAGGATGAGAGATATGCTCGGGTGGGATGGGCTTCACCTTTCCCCCAAAGTTAAGCATGTGTTCTCTTCTAGGTTGGCGGATCTCCTCCAGCGGGCTTTAAACTAGGCTCGTCGGGGGAAGGGGAAGACAAGGGCGGAGGAAGCCTTGGACCACTAAACCAAGCATCACCCACAAGAACAGCCCAGCCTAGACCGACGACGAGCAGAACAAATACCCAGGTAAGCAACAGGGGCCAGTGCACACATCTTCAGGAGGCCTCAAATGCCTCTACACAAACTCTCATAGTATAGGGAACAAGGAGGAGGAACTTACCCTCCTACTAGCTGACACCAACCCAGACACAGTGGGGCTCACAGAAACATGGTGGGACCCAACGCATGACTGGGCGGTGAATATCAAAGGCTATAGGCTGTACAGGAGGAATAGGACAGGGAGGAAAGGTGGGGGTGTGGTGCTCTACGTCAAGGAGAAATACACATCCTCAATGAGTGGCACTGGGTCAGAGGAGGGGCACACTGAAGTGCTCTGGGTTAGAATACAAGCAAGTCGAGGGGGAAGGGACTTAATGGTGGGGGTCTACTACAGACCACCCAACCAAGGGGAAGAGCTAGACCGGGAATTCTTAAGTCAGCTCACGGAGGTAGTTAGGTCAAAGGACATGGTCATTATGGGTGACCTGAACTTTCCAGACATCTGCTGGGAAGAGCAGTCAGCCAGGTCTGATTGCTCACATAGGTTTCTAGCCAAGATACAGGACTTCCATCTAACCCAGTAGGTGCACAGCCCCACCAGGGGAGATGCCTTGTTGGATCTGGTCCTGGCCACGGGCGACGACCTGGTCAGGGGTCTGCGGGTGCTCGACCACCTGGGCGATCGCGATCATTGCCTGCTGGAATTCACCATCCAGCACAAGGTGGCAAATGCCTGCAGCAAGGCAGCAGCCCTGGACTTCAGGAGGGCGGACTTCAATGAGGTAAGGAGAATAGTCGGGGAGGCACTGAGGTCCCGGAGGGGAGAGAAGTCGGGGGTCCAAGAAGAGTGGTCGTTCCTTAAGGAGATGATCCTCCAAGCCCAAAGGGAGATAATCCCAACACGGATCAAAGTGGGCAAGAGGGCGCAAAAGCCCCCACAGCTCACCAAAAGCATACAGGAACATCTCCTGGCTAAAAAGGGAGGCGTATACCCAATGGAAGGGAGGGGCCATCACCAGGGAGGACTATACCT
>NW_005843334.1:103968-134703 GCF_000455745.1 Alligator sinensis | reverse complement strand
GCTGCACCTGGGGAGGAAGAACCCGCAGCATACCTACAGGCTGGGGAACTCCCTTCTCATCAGTGCAGAGACAGAAAAGGATCTTGGAGTCATTATTGATGCCAAAATGAACATGGGCCGACAGCGTGGGGACGCAGTCAGGATGGCCAACTGCACCGTGTCACACATCCACAGATGCATCTCAAGCAGGTCCAAGGAGGCGATCCTCCCCCTCTATGTGACACTGGTCAGGCTGCAGTTGGAGTACTGCGTCCAGTTCTGGGCACTGAACTTCGGGAGGGATGTGGCCAATATGGAGAGGGTCCAGAGGAGGGCCACTCGCATGATCAGGGGGCAGGAGGGCAGGCCCTGCGAGGAGAGGCTAAGGGACCTGAACCTGTTCAGCCTCCACAAGAGAAGGCTGAAGGGGGATCTAGTGGCCATTTACAAACTAGTCAAGAGGGGACCAGCAAGCATTGGGGGAGTCCCTGTTCCCCTGAGCACTCCCAGGAGTGACAAGAAATAATGGTCACAAGCTGGCAGAGGGTAGATTCAGGCTAGACATCAGGAGGCGCTACTTCACTGTCAGGACGGCTAGGACCTGGAACCAACTTCCAAGAGAAGTGGTGCTGGCTCCTACCCTGGGGGTCTTTAAAAGGAGGCTAGATGAACACCTTGCCGGGGTCGTTTGACTCCAGTACTCTTTCCTGCCATGGCAGCGGGTCGGACTTGATGATCTGTCAAGGTCCCTTCCAACCCTACAACCTATGAAACTATGAAACCATTACAGCATTTTGTGTATTTAACAATAGCAAATGAACTGTTCTTTTTAAAATGTCCCATGTATGAAATGGGAAAGAAGTAGGTTGTGCACAAGAAAAGGTAGTTTTTGAGACTTGGGACAGGTCTGTGGTTAGCACCCCTAGGCCAAGCTGCCCTTTTGGGTTCACTACTGCCCACAAGCTAGTCTCTGCTCCCAATTACCCAGAAATCTGATGGTCTCATCTGCTATGATTTTGGTGTTATGTTAACTATAGGCCCTCACTCCAGGTTGGAAGGCAGGCAGGCACTCAGGCCTTTGCTCTCTCTCCCTCACCATCAAGCAGCTCTCTGAAAAAAGAGGGTTCTCAGGACAGGGGTTTGCAGCCCATTCCCCCAAACAGTCCTTAACGTTCCCAGCCCACTATGCTAACAGCTCAGAGTTCATGGGGGTCTCCTGCCTGCAACAGAGACAGCCATTAGTTTCAGGGCACCTGCCCTTTCTAGTCCCACCCAGGATCTGTCCCACAGGACACTGCCTTTTACCTTTCAGCCTTCAACAAGAGCTCTCCAGGATTTGCATCAAGCTCCCGACATCCCTGGCTCCTGCTCTGGCCTCTGAACAAGCCTGAGCCTCTTCCTCCTAGCTGACCTCCAGACAACTCCCCAGCAGTGTTGCCAAGTCTCATGAGAAAAAAAAAAGCCAAACTGCCTTTAAAGAAACGCCCAAAACAAACCCATTTCCAAGGGAGGGTTGTGGGGGGGTGCTTATCAACCGGCAACTCTTAAACAATTAAAATGACTTAAAAAAAATACCAAGCACAACTCTACTTATTATAAGGGGACTTAGCAATACTGCTCCCCAGCCTTATATAGCCAGAAAAGGGGGGCATGGCCTAACCAGTGCTCACTCTTAAAGGGACAAACTCCCTTTTCTCAACCTATTCTGTCATCTGGGGCCCTATAGCTCCTATTACAGACTAATGTTCTTACCTATATTTGTTTTTGATATCACCAAAACCCATTCGGGATACATGCAAGCAAGCTGTGCAGGTTACATATATTTGGTTCAAATATGTCATAGGATCCACCTGCCTGCTACCTGCTCATCACTGCTTTTGTGGGCTGTACCAAGACACAAGCTACAGATTATTCCTCAGAAAGTCAAAGCCTGGAAAAAACCTGATGGGTTGCAGAATGCCTACCCAACTTGCATGCAGTGCCTGTGATCTGCCAGGTGTTACTTGTAACTGGGGACCCAGTGAAACCTCGCACCCTTCCCAAATGTTGATTTCACAAAAATTCAGCCCTTTGAAAACTGGGACACATGGGTTGAGGTACACAGAAATGCAACTTATTTTAGCACTTGTCAAAAAACACACCCCATTACACTGTACCAAATATAGGATCCCTGTTCTACTCTCACGCTCTGAGTGTACAATTCCTCTGCACCAACCCCTTAATTTTCCTTTCCCTGGTCACTGCCTGTGCCTCCACATCCCACTGTTACATTTCCCTCTGAATGCCTGGCTTCTGTCAAGATATACCCATGGTCTCTTCTGCACATTCGTTAATGCATTCATCTATGTCTTTCCATAATTCTTCTCTGAGCAGGGTCAGCCAGCACCACAGCAATGACCGCCTAAATGGATGACTCATCCCCAGCTGGAGCATTGACTCATGGACAGAGTCAACACCAGCACCATAGAGAAGGAGCAGTCTACAACACCCAAAATTCTCAACTATCCAGGTGGGCTAAAAGAGGTAACAGAGGCTAGAAAATGTGTTTCCCATGTTCTGGCTTTAATGAAATGATTTAAAATTACACAAACCTCTAAGTTATACCAATAATAGTGAATGGCCTGTTGGAACACAATTAAAATTCCCCTCTGGTACCAAGGATAGTCTTCTTCTCTCCTAGTCCGGGTCACTCTCTCCCTGCCAACAACCTTCTCCATGGTCTGACCAGTTGCATGTAGGCCTTGTTGGAGAGGCTTGGAAGGGTTAAATCAGGAAGTTTGGTGAAGAGATGGTGGAGAGATGGAGTGTGGGCCGCTGCATGGCTGGGCTGCTGCTAGAACTAACTTCATGATGTTGGGGAAAACTTGTCCCCAGGTTCGCTAGGCGGAGGCTCAGATGAACAACAACATAAGTTTAAAGACTTGATTTATTAAAGAATGCATTCTGAACAGACAACTGCCCCAAGAGGAAACTGTCTGTTGTTCTACTTCGTGCACAGCTTGATTATATAGCAAGTATGATATAGGAAGTATGACATCATATGCAGATGTAACAGATACACTAATCTATCAATAGCTCAGATACATCAATCTATTTAATAGCCTCACTCTTTCTATACTAGCATCCTGTTTTTACTAAACTAGAATTGTTCCAGTTTGTGCTTAGCCTAGCAGTTTGGGGTCATGCCCTTTGACTTCCTCATAGCTTAAGCTTTGTACGTGATTTACTCGCTTACACATAATGGCAATTGACTCCGTTCTGTTCCCCTTCAATGACAAGATCAGGTTTCCTCTCTTTCACAGCATTCATCTCTAGCTGCATTTCTTTACTTCCACTTACCCCTTGCAACCTGTGGGAAAACAAAGTGGGTGTTAATTCATGCTGTAGACAGAAATACCCAAGTCTCTCAGAGCCAGAGTGAGCAGTACATGTTTCTCAAGGTAGACCAGCCTTTTTGCACATCATTTATTTATTGATAAACACAGTTTTGAGTGGCAGAAACAAGTAATAAAGTTTGATTAATTTTACTGAATAATTTTGGACAAAAGAAATAAAAATATTGTGAGCATCTAAATGAACTTTCTGGATGTTTCTAAAATACCATGTTTAATCAAATCTAAGTCAAAGATTTTTTTCTCTAATCAGTATTCCAGTAAAAAAAAAAAAGGGACTGGTCCAGGGCTGGGTTGCCAGTATTGCGGTATTGTAAGATATTTACATCCTGCACCACCAGGATCAAGGGCTCAGAATAAAGAAAAGGCATTATTACGTTATTTTCTTCAGTTTGCATTCAGGATGTTTCAGTCCCTCACACAGCAAGCGTAGTCCTGAATCTTCCAGCTGTGTCTCACACAGCTCCAGCTCTGTCAGATTTGGACTTGTGCTCAGAGCAGAGGAGAGGTTCTCAAAATCTGCTACTTTGAGGCCACAATGCCCCAGGCTACAGGTGGGGAAGAGAAAGAGAGAGAAACATAAATAATTAGTTAAAGCCATTTTATGCATTTCCTTTCATTGTTACCTGAACTAAGAAGCAAGAATTGCATTTTATTTCTATTCAAATAATAATAAAGAGAGACCAACACAAGATTCCAGCCCCCTAAGACATAATTAGTGCTCCAACTACCCCAGGAGCATTAAAACAATTTTTCATATAAGACCTCAGACATCCTCAAGAAGCATCCTCACATCCTTTCATCCTCCTGGACAGCATCCCTCAATCCTCTTTCCAAGCCACAATCAAACAAGTCTCTATACAGCACATCAGGAAGTCTCCAGATCTAGACTTACTGACACCAAGGAGGAGCAGACAAGGTCCACAGTTCTGGAGCCTTCCTACAACACATCCAACTGGATAGATGCTTTCTTATATAATGACGATGCAGCTTAAGCATCCCCACTAACCACAGCTGTCGTACTATGCCCTCAGGTCACTCCATCTCCAGACCATTAAGAGCTTTACAGGTCATAACCAGCAGCTGTAACTCCAGTCAGAGATACTGCCTATCTTCAAGCATGTGCTCCTAGTGCAGGGATGGGCAATTATTTCAGCTAGAGGGCTGCTTAATACATTTTGGTGAGCTGTGTAGGTCACAAGGGTAGCGCCACCCATTGACAGGTGGCCCACCCCCGGTCACCATCTTGGGATCAGAAATCTGACCCTTAACTCCTGACCTTTGCCACCAGAAGTCTCTCCCTTTGCCCCTGGAAGAACTCCTTTTGGGATGGTTGGGGTTGCCATCTTGGAATAGGAAAAAAACCCAAATCGTATACTAAAAATCAAACATCTACTATACCATATTTTAATTTTATTTCAAAAATATTTTTGCTCTGATTTATATGTGTTTGCATAGTATGTATAGAGATGATTGCATAATAGATTTTAAAAGTTTTTACTCATGTGGGGGTGTGGGGTGCGGTTGGGGGAGTGTGTGTGTATGGTGGAGTGTGGGGTGTCTGTGTGGTATATGGCAGGTTTGTGAGGGGTGTGGTTGTGTGTAGGGGGTGTAGGATATGTTGGGGGAGGGGGTTGCGGGGTGGGAGGGAGGGTAGAGAGGTATGGGGACCCCCACACATCTCCACATGGTGCAGAGTCTTGGAAGCTGGTAGCAGCAACTGCTAGTGGCGGGCTCTTAGATGCTTATCACCTGCACAGGTGCCGCCACACAGCAGCATGCATCTCTAGTCAGACTGAGGAGCTGCACAGGGTGGCAAGGAGCAGAGCCAGGCTAATCCACATCTATTGCTCAAGGTTCACGTGCAGCTCCTGGGACTCTCATAGAACTGTGGGGAAGCCCTGTGCTATGAAGCCAGTGGCCTGGCCCCACTCCCTGGTGCCACGTGCAGCAACTGGGACTCTGCCGGGAAGCAGGGAGCAGGGCTCCCCACTACTTCTGGGAGCTGGAGTCCCAGGAGCTGCATGTGGTGGCAGGGAGCATGGCCAGGCCATTGGCTCCATCATGTGGGGCTTCCCCCCCGGTGCCATGTGAGTCTCAGAGCCTGCATGTGAGCTATAGGGAGTCCCCCACACTAGAGGCAAGCAGGTCTAGCTCAAGTCCTTGTTGCCATGTGCAATTCCCAGAAGTGTCTGTAGCCATGAGTTGCTAGGCAAAGGCTCCTGTGTGGGCCTTGAGCACCCTGAGGGCCCACTGCCAGTGGCTGGAGCTAGTTTTGTTCAAAATTTTCATCAACAGCTTGGAAGATGGCAAAGAGTGCACCCTCAGCAAGTTGATTCAGAATGACCAAGACAAATTGGAGGATTGGTCCAAAAGAAATCTCATGAGGTTCAACAAGGACAAGTACAAAGTCCTGCACTTAGGATGGATCAGTCCCATGCACTGGTACAGGCTGGGGGCTGACTGACTGGGCAGCAGCTCTGCAGAAAAGGACCTGCGGATCCCAATGGTCAATAAGCTGAATATGAGCCAACAGTGTGCTTTTGTTGCAGACAAAGCTAACGGCATACTGGGCTGCATTGGTAGGAGCATTGCTAGCAGGTCAAGGGAAGCAATTATTGCCTTTTATTCAGCACTGGTGAGGCCACATCTGGAGTACTGTGACCAGTTTTGCTTCCCCCACTACAGGAAGGACTTGGACAAATTGGAGAGAGTTCAGGGAAGGGCAACAAAAATGGTTTGGGGGCTGGAGGATATAACTTATGAGGAGAGGCTAAGAGACTTATTTAGTCTGCAGAAGAGGAGACTGCAAAGGAATTAATAGTAGCCTTCAACTACTTGAAGGGGGGTTCAAAAGAGGATGGAGCTAGACTGTTCTCAGCGGTGGCAGATGACAGAACAAGGAGCAACAGTCTCAAATTGCAGCAGAGGAAGTTTAAGTTAGAGATTAGGAAGAATTTTCTCACTAGGAGGGTAGTAATACACTGGAACAGGCCACCCAGAGAGGTGGTGGAAGCTCCATCCTTGGGAGTTTTTAAGACTTGGCAAGAAAAAGCTTTGACTGGGATGATCTTTGAGCAGGGGGTTGGTGTGGAGGACTTCTTTCACAGCCTCCTTCCTGTTTCCCTTTTGCCATTTTTTTCCTGTCTTTCCATTAAACATGGTCCCCTCACCTATTTATCCCTCTAGTAGCTAAGCAGCTCACTGAAGTAAGTGAGAGGCCTCTTTCCCAACGTGACTGGCCTCACACACCTGGGTGGAACCTTAAACTCTCCATTGTTCTAAGCAATGACCTCATGGCTGGGAGGGGAGGCAAATGCCACTGTCCCTCTGCCCAGTGACCAGTGATGCATTTCAAATTGGTTAGCTAGCAGCCAACCTCTGCTGGCCTTCACTGGATCATGTAAATTAGGTCAGAAAGTCTATATAAGACAAGACTGCCCAGGAGGAGGGGCAGCAGCCATGATGAAGACACTGAGAGCAACTGAACTCCTGCAGCTCTCTATCTCTCACTCTTGAAACACACGGACACACTACGAACTGCCTGCCTCCAGAGGAAAGCTCTATCAGCCTCTGGATGATACTTGTGAGTAAGCTACTTGAAATCTAACTAGATATATAGCTTGAAGTAACACAGGTGCATGATCAAAGGCTACTCAGCCACATTTTTTGCTCTAAGGTATTTCTCTGATATTGCTCTATCCTATACTGTACTCCAAACCTACTCCTTATAATCAATAAAGTTCTCTTCTGTGCCTAGCATGGGAGACTTATTGGGAGAGGGTCTAGATTATGCCTTGATGTCCCCTTGGTCCGGCTGACTAAAGAAGACCACTATTTGTGCTTCAGACTAAGGGAAGTACCCCAAGTTCTTGCAGTGGGTCAAGTACCCTCTAGGACTACTAGGCCTGTGTTTCCTAGGGGGCACAGAACCAAGAACAGTCCAGACCCTGGGTGGTGGCAGTGTTACCCCCAGGCTTGCAGGCATGCTCCAGGAAGGGGGCCGGCTGGATGTGAGGTGCCCCCAGGCAGGCACTCGGAGCCTGCAAGGTGGACGGGCTCAGTGAGGTGGGTGGCTCAGCACAGGAGCACCCCCTACTGGCCCACAACAATTGGACTAGATGAACTGCTGAGGTCCCTTCCAACCCTAATTTTCTATGATTCTGTGTTCCATGAGGGGCATGTGAGGGCATCCCCAAGCCCCCCACCCTCCCTCCAACCCTATCTACCCAAGCTTCTCTTTCCAATTGACCTGCTGGGTGTGTGCCCCAAGCCACATGCTCCGTGCTCCTGCTAGCCCCAGCCCCAGCCCCATGCTATTAGCTTCATCCTGCTGGCAGCAATTCAGAGCTATGCACATCACAGAGGCTATTAACCCTTAACATGTGACTCCTCACAGATCATTCTACCTTTAACACCAAATAATATTTCTTAGAGTTAGCATATGAAAACTGCACCATATAACAACACCCTTACTGAGTAAAATGACCTGTAACCTACTTTTGAACAGGCCGCATGTAGTTCATTACAAGCAACTGTGCGATCCAATTTGTTATTTGCCCAGATGAAACAAATCTGCACAGTGGTAGGCCTCTTCCTACAATTTAGGATGATTTTCATATTTTTCATAGGGACATTCAGTGTAGTGCTGTAATCCTAGGTGAAACAGCTCAAATCCCAACAGTCCAAGGTCAACAGCATACTTGGAAGGACACTAGGTCTTACAAACCTGAGTTTCTGCAGTTTGCAGCTGGGGTGTTTCAGTCCCTCACACAGCAGACGCACTCCTCCATCTTCCAGTTTGTTCGTGTCCAGGACAAACTCTGTCAGGGTCTGGCTGGTGCTAAGAGCAGAGGAGAGATACTTGCAGCCAACAGCTTTCAGACCACAGTGGTACAATCTGTAGGAGGCAGAGAGATAAAAAAAGGATCATGAATAATCAGTTAATCCCATTCTCTGCCTTTCCCTTCACTGATTTCTCTGTGCTTTGATAACATGATTCTAAACAAAGAGACAATCATTATATTTTATTTGTATTCAAATACTAAGAGATCTGCACAAATATCCAGGCCCCCAGGATCACTAAAAAATGTCTTCACATGAGACTTCAGACACACTCCAGGAGCTCCTTCGCACCCCTTTGGTCACAGGCATGATGTGCAGGGGGGGTGTTCATGGGTAAGGACACTAGTGTGGGAAGTCCAAGAGCCAGGATACGAGATGGTGGGGTGGATGGAGCATGTCACAGGAGCTCAGGAGATGCAGGGAACTGGCGTCAAACTCAGAAGTAGGCCAAAAGTACATCTGGTCCACTTCTAGATCCACTGTGGAGCACACAAGGGACTCCCTCCCACCCTCCAGCTCAGCGACTTGTGCCACCAAGGACTGGGGGGGCACCTGGGGTCCCCCCATGGCCAAACGCCGAGTCAGGGGGGTTGTGGGGGGCCCCCCACGCACTCAGTGGCGGACCTAGAAGTGGACCATAAGTACTTTCGATCCACTTCTGGGTCCACTGCTGAGCACACGGGGGAGCCCCACACGCTCCTGTGGAATGCTCCATCTGCCCCACCATTGCAGTGTTCATGAGCTGTGCCTGGTACCTCAAGGTATGTAGAAAAGACATATAAAGCTGTGTCGATAGCTGAATCAATGATTCTCCAAATCAGAATCAAATCTGAAGATTCAGCTGAATCGAATCAGGACAGTGATCCGAATCAGTGAATCAAGTCACTGTCTCCTGAATCAGGCTGAATCCGAATTGAATACTGCACGCTTCGCACACCCCTAGTCCCTATGTTCCTTTGAGACAGGAGTTGCATGATGTGAAGAAAAAGATGAAACAGTGTGTGGCAGAAATGCCACTGTCTGTGTCCCTCTCCAGAGATCTGTCTCTGCCAGTGTGAGAGGCTGGGGTTGAATTCCTCAGGGCGGGGGATCGGCCTCCCTGTCTACATGACAAAAGCCTGGTGCCTCGGAGGCGGATGCTCTGGTCACCTGGGGAGGGGGAGGGAAAAGCCCCACTCACCGGCCCAGGTAGCCAGTGATGCTTTTTTAGATTGGTTGGCGAGTGGCCAGCGCTGGCAGCTTCAATTGGACCAGGCTGCTGAGGTCAGAGAGGTTATAAAAAGGCCTGGTCCCGGAAGAAGGGCAGCCATTAGCCATGCGGTCACCCAGGTGAATCTGAAACTGGCTCCCTCCTCATAACCGCATGCTCAGAGTGACCTGCCTCCAGAGGAAAACTCCAGCCACCTCTGGATGATACGTGTGAGTAAGCTACTCGAGATCAGACTAGATATTTAGCTTACAGTAACTCAGATGCGTGTTTAAACGGCTACCATCAGCCATACTGGTTTGTTCTATGGGATTCCTCTAATATTGCTCTACCTTTTACCCTGTTTTCACCCTAACCCCTGTAATCAATAAAGTTCTCCTTTGTGACCGGTGTGGGAGACTTATTGAGGGGTGGGTCTAAATTATGACAAGGAGGCCCCTTAGGTCTGTGGACTAAGGGAGACTTTCCTAATAAGCCCCTGACTTGGGAAAAGTGTCCCAAGTGCCTGTATTGGGACACTTGGATGATCAGGCCTGCGTTTTCCAAGGTGCGCAGAGCCAGAATTGAGTCCAGAGCCTTGGATGGTGGCAGCGGGAACCCCAGGCTAGCGGGTGTGCTCCAGGGAAGGGGTTGGCCGGACGGGAGGCCCCTCAGAGAGGCACTCGGAGCCTGGAAGGTGGTCGGGCACAGTGAGGTGGGCGGCTCAACGCAGGAGCGCCCCCTACTGGCCTGCCACACAGTGTCCTTTGGCTCCAGTAGTGACACAGCAGATTATAAAGATAGAACAAGCTCCAGTGGTGGGGGAGCAGGAGCTGGTGATGCACTGCATCAGCAGCAGTGCAAGGCAAAACAGACTGTCACTGTTACTGCCCTATTAGCACCAGAACAAAACTGCACCGTGTAACAACATTCTTAGTAGGTAAAATAACCTGTAGACCTGCTTTTGAATGTGATGCACGCAGTGCATGATGAACAACTGTGAGTACGTCTACACATACCACTGACAGTGCATTTGGTACTGTGCAGTCCCAGGGGCACACGGATTTTTTAGACGCTACATCGCCATAGAGATAAGGCAAGGTAGAGTCTCATGGAGACATGCCTTGTGTGATCCAATTTCTTAACTGCCCAAATGAGACAAAAACGCTCAGTGGTAGGTCTCTTCCTACAACTTAGTGTGGTGGGCTTGCTGGGCTTTGCCCAGCTCTCCGGGCTTAGGAATGTGATTGGTGGGGCAAAACCTACCAATCAGAGACAGCCAGGGGAGGAGCCAGGAGGAAAGCCCACTCCCCCTCTACTTCAAAGTGGGGGGAGGAGAAAGTGGACTTGATTGGGAACTGCAGTTGCAGTCCCCCCTAATTGGTCCCGGGGCCAAGAAGAGCTAGGAGAGCTGCCCAGTGGGCGTATCTGGTGATCCAGAAGAGCCCAAAAGATTCCGCCACTGGACGGAAGTGGTAAGCGGTACAGGCATCGCTGCATAGAGGGTCTGCGAGGGACTGGGAACCTGGGAGCTGCAGCGAGGCAGCTCGGGTCTCCAACCCTGGCGCAAGGCTGTGGTGCAGGTGTAGCTACACAGAGGGTCCATGAGGGACTTGGATCCTGGTAGCCGCAGTGAGGTGGCTCAGGTCTTCAACCATAGTGTGAGGTCAGGCATGGGAGTCAGCGCTACTGTGGGGTGAGTCATTGCAGGGCGTAAGTCCCTGGAGAAGTAGGGGCCAGATGGTCTGGGACCCATTCCCTGCTGTGGGTCTGCAAAGGCCCAGGGAACAGAGCGATTCCTGAGTGCAGGGAGCAGCATTCAGAGCAACACAGCCCTGGGTATGGACAAGGCAGCCCAGGCCCGCAACTCCCCCTAAGAAGGAATGAGCCACTGGGATGCGTGACTGAGTCACGCCACTCCCCTGAGGCCTGGACTGAGCCCTTCCTTGGAGAAACATTAGCTTATGAACACTGCCCCACCCAGCTCTTTGGGGACCCGTGGGTCAGTGGGGCAATGGGTCTCCCACCGGGGAGTGATGCTTGGGAAAGGTAGCCTCAATAAAGAGGCAGGAGGAAGAGATCCTCTAGAGGAGGGAAGCCACTAGAGAACTTTTGCATCTCATATTTTGGACTGTTTATTGATTGTTTGATACATGCTGTGCATTTTTGAAGTGTTTATTAACTGTTAACTGTACGCCTTGTATTTTAGAGTGCCATTTATTGTTGTACTTACCTGTTCATATAGTTTGGGACCATTATGCTTACCTGTTTGTATTTGGGTGTGTATATATAGTCATATATGTATTTAGAACCTGTAAATATTCACTTTAGTTCACTACTTTCTTATATATATACCTATATTAAATTAGTAACTGGTTAAGACATCGCTTTCTGTCCCTCCTCTATCGAGACACAATAGGTGGGAGGGAACTGCAAGTGACTGCAGTTTCCATCCCCAGCACATGTGCCCTGCTGGTTTCCCCCTTCTATTGGTGAAGGGGGACACATATTTTGAGGACACCTGGATTATATTAGGAAGATTATTAGTATTTCTCATAGTGGCATTCAAACTAGTGCTGTAACCAGTGTAGAAACAGTTCAACAGTCCAAGGTTAACAGGCACACATGAAAGGACCCCAGCTCTTACATACCTGAGTTTCTGCAGTTTGCAGTTGGGGTCTTTCAGTCCTGCACACAGCAGATGCACTCCTCCATCCTCCAGGTTGTTCCACCCCAGGTCCAGCTCTGTCAGGGTCTGGCTGGTGCTGAGAGCAGAAGAGAGAGACTTCCAGCCATCATTTTTCAGACCGCAACTCCCAAGTCTGCAGCAGGCAGGGAAATAGAAAAAGGATCAACAATCAGATAATCCCATTCTCTGCCTTTCACTGATTTCTCTGTGCTTTGATAACACGATTCTAAACAAAGAGACAATCATGGTATTTGATTTTTTTTAACATTAAGAGACCTATGCAAGACTCCAGGCCCCCAGGAGCACTAAAACAAATCTTCACACAAGACCTCAGACACCCTCATATCCTTCATATCCCTTCCATCACAGGCACAATGCAGACATGGGGGGCTGGGGTTCAGGTGTAAGGGCACTAGTGCGGGAGCTCCAAGAGCCAGAAATCCAGACACTAGGGGTAGTCAGGGATGCAGTCAGGGTTTAGAGACTGGGAGACAGGAGAAGTGTTCAGGCAGAGGTTGGGCACTGGGAGCTAAGCAAGTGAGCAGGCAACAAGAAATCAGGAACCAGTCTTAGAAATGAGGAACCAGACTAGGAAACTCAAAGTAAGAACTCTAGAGCACTGGGGCTAGACAGAGCACTACAAGGGAGAAAGTCATAGAGTCACAGAGGAGTAGGGCTGGAAGGGACCTCCAGAGGTCATCTAGTTCAACCCCATACCTGAGACAGTATCATTCCTCTCCAAACCATCCTATATAACCATAATCTAAACTCCACACAAGACTACCCTTAACCCTGACACAGCATAGACCTAACAACCTGACCTGACACAGGTAAAGCAGGGGAGCCACGGCAGCCAATATCATCCTCCTATAAAATGTTGTCAATATATGCTCAAGAGGTTCTTAGTAGGGAGCCATGCCCCCTACAACGGAGGAAGGCAAATCTCACCCCCAGCCCATACCAATCTAACCACCGGGCAAAATTCCTTCCTTATCCCAAATATGGCGATCGGTCTGACCCTGAGCAAGGGGCAAGAACCTCTGGCCAGGAACCTGGGGGTTACAGTGGACAATAAGTCACTGTATATGAGTATGAGATATGAGTCAGCAGTTTGCCCCTGTTGCCAAGAAGGCTAACAGCATACTGGGCTACCTTCATAGGAGCATTGCCAGCAGATCAAGGGAAATGATTATTCCCCTGTATTCAGCACTGGTGATGCCACATATGGAGTACTGTGTCTAGCTTTGGGCCCCCCACTACAGAAAGGATGTAGACAAATTGGAGAGAGTGCAGCAGAGGGCAGCAAAAATGGTTAGGGGCCTGGGGAACATGACTTATGAGAAGAGGCTGAGGGAAGTGAGCTTATTTAGTCTGGAAAAGAGAAGACTGAGGGGGGATTTAATAGCAGCCTCCAACTACTTGAAGGGTGGTTCCAAAGAGGATGGATCTGGACTGTTCTCGGTGATAGCAGATGACCGAACAAGGAGCAATGGTCTCAAGCTGCAGGAAGGGAAATTTAGGTAAGATATTAGGAAATAACTTTCTCACTAGAAAGGTAATAAAACACTGGAACAGGTTACCCAGAGAGGTTGTGGGATCTCCATCCTTAGAGATTTTTAAGGCCTGGCTTGACAAAGCCCTGCCTGGAATGATCTAGTTGGGGATGGTCCTGCCCTGAGCAGGGGTTGGACTAGATGACCTCCTGAGCTCCCTTCCAACCCTGATTTTCTATTATTCTATTTTTTGTCTTCTCCAATCTTTGAGTTACTTCCATTGCTTCCTCAGCAGCCACTATCATCTCCTCTTTCTTAAATCAAAAAGGAACAAGTGCCCCCCAACCCCACCCAGATGCCCCACTACCTCTAGGTACACCTGACCATACAAATTCCTCTTCTCTCTATGGACACTGGATTTCCCTTCTTGCTGGCTGCTTAGTTTTCTAAATACTCTGCCTGGGTCTGCTGCTCTCCATAGATGACCATGGCATACAACTGTCTGTCAATAGTGACCAAAGGCAGGAAGCCCCCCCTCATACCATTAGCTGCAAGCATGGGCAGATCCAGGATTTCCTAAAGAGTACTGAAATGCACTGCTCTTCAAACTAGGGACGGATAGGGGTGTGGCATGACGTCAGCCTTTGGGTCATCAGGGGACACTATGGAGCAGGACAAGCAGAAGGGAGGTCCAGAGCCACTCCTATGGTAATCCAGCTGGGGGGTGTGGAGCAGCTGCATGGGGAATTGCCAGAGACAGCAGTAGTGGAATGCAGTGTCATCCCTGCAGCACCCCCCACTGCTGTCCCCATTACAAAGGAGCAGGCACTGAAAGAGGAATTTGTGTGCCACTGCCCCAGCCAATCCTGGCTTCACACTTAGGTGCAGCTTGTGATTGGCATATAGTGCATGCAGATCTGGGGTTCCCCCTCAGCCCAGATCAGTTGGGAACAGCAGCAAAGAGTGGGGGATGCATTCTTACTGCCACACCACTTCGGATCTGCCTCAGCTGTAGAGCCTCTGTCCTGCTCACAGCACACAGACCTTTCTCTGTATTTGTAGTGATGAGCCGGGATCCTGGTTTTCCCTGATAAAAACTGCAAATTCTCTGATAAAACCCCCAAAATCCATTATTAAAATTAAAGGCCCCCCAACCCCCCCCCTAGCCCTGCTGGTGCCCCTCACTCACCCTGTGCTGCCCCTCACTCCCCGCCACTGCCCTGCTGGTTCCCCTCACTCCCCCCCACAACAGCTCCCCAGCCCTGCTGGTGCCCCTCACTTCCCCCACAACAGCCCCCCACCATGAATGAGGCATGCCCCCAGCAGCTGTGGGGCATAGTGGCAGCAAGAGCACATCAGCAGTAAGCTGGGAGCTCCCGCAGACGCTGCTGGCACTTTTGAGGCATGGTGGGGTGGGTGGAGAGTGCCAACCAGGGGTTGGCGACCACCCGCACACACTGCAAGCAGTGTCAGCAGCAGGGGTGGCAAGCAGAGACACTGTCAGCAGCACCTTTTCATAGGGGGTGCATTGACACACTCGGGGGTGCACATGCACCTGCGTGCACCCCCTACACATCACCATTGGTCCCCCCCAGCCCCACAGACATGCAGACACAAACATGCAAGCACAGACACAGACACACACATGCAGGCACAAACACATTCATGCAGGCAAGTGTGTGTGGCAGGAAAGGGCAGGGCGGGGGAAAGGGAAATAGGGGGGGGGACCAGATTGAGAATGGGCGAGGGGGGGAAGTGTGTTTCTGTGCCCACCCCCAGAAGCAGAGCTGGAGGGGCGAGGGCAACGGTGACCCTCTGTGGGCTACACACATGCTGCCCAGCTGGCCAGATAGTAGGGGCCAGGTGTTGCACATGGCAGCCACCAGCACCACCACCCCATGCTGCTGCTGCTGCACCCTGCACCACTTGCCTATGGAGCCAGACATGCAACTGGCCACAGGAAAGCATCTTGGGATGCAGCAGCAGCAGCGGTGATGCAGTGGCAGTGGCAGCCGCTGCATGCGAGGCCCCCCATCTGGCCAGGTGGCGTGTGTGCGACCCGCAGAGGGGTACTGCTGTCCTTGCACTCCTGGCTCTGCTCCTGGGAGTGGGCACAGAGAGCAAGCTGAGGTGGGGGGCAGGGGGGTACTGCGGTGTGCCACATGGGGCCAGCAGCAGCCAGTGTGCCCTTTCCCCTCCCTGGTAAGATGCAAATAATGGGAAGGTGCCAAGGGAGATGGTGCCACTGCCATGCCCCAGGGCACACTCTGTCCCTGCCCGCCTGCCTGCCCACACATACCCCTTACAGGTTTTCTAAGTACCCCTGGGGGTACGTGTACCCCCAGCTGACAACCCCTGTTCTAAAGCTGGAGAGATGAACCTAGCTCCGACATGAAGCTAAAGAAACTCCTGCAGGAACCTGACTGGGGCCTGAGGGAAGGGAAGGTGTTAAGGAAAGTCCCACATGGAGTGCCCTCCCGCCTGCCCACCTGGCGGCATGCAGACCCAGAGCGGCACACTATTGGCCCCAAGGGTCTCCGCACCTCCATGCATGACTGCACTGAAGGGTAGATAGCATGCCGCTCAGAGTCCATCTGCCACCGGCCAGCGGGCACTTCATGTCTTCCCCCAACACCTCCCCACTCTCTCAGCCCCCAGCCAGCTTCCCCACCAGCCCTGCCACACAACCCCCAAGCCCCACTTACCTCACAGGGTCCTGGAAGGAAAGTGAGCCTGAGGCAAGCCTGGGGTGAGTGAGAGTCTCAGGCTCTACCTTTCCCCCTCTCCTTTCTCCTCCAGGTAGGGCTGGGGGTTTCCCACCCTTTTTGCAATCAGCTCTGGCAGGCTGGACCTCTGCCAGACTGCAGAGCTCTTTGCAAAAGTGGGAAATACAAAGGTTTCTCTGCTAAAAGAGAAAATCTGTTTTTTCTCTTATGAAAATGGGAAATCCATGGTTTTCTCTGTTTTTCCAGAGAAACGTAAAACCCGGATCCCTGGTGATGAGAACCACAAGCATCTGAACCTACTGCAGATCCACAGATCTGAACCTCCCTCAACCTGACAAAGGGTTTTTAAACTCAAAAGCTTGCTAAGAAAAACATTTCCAACTATTTGAATTAGTCTAATAAAAGATACCAGATTTACCCAAAGAACCTTGTCTGCGTATAGCTTGTGTTGTCATGACACTATTCTTCACCACGGGGCCACTACAAAAAATCTAAGGTCCTCCTGCAGCCCAGGCTGGACTGCACCAAGCCTTTCCCCACCACTATTCTCCTGTCAAAGGACGATCTATACTACCAAACTCTGGATTTACACAAAGACAGGGAGAGTTGAGCACTGACTGGTAGCTGTGGAGATGGAGAGTGGTGAACTGCAGGGGAGCAGGAAGTCACTGGGGAGTCATAGAAAACCTGCAGATCAGCACAGAGCTGCTGGAAAGCCAAGGAGCCATGGTGCAGACTTAGCAACTCCTAGCCATGCCCCTGCATGCCAGCCCACTAGCAGAAAGTTAGAGCTGTGCATGTCAAGGAGGGTATTAATCCTTAATGTGCAACTGCTCACAGGAGTCTAACTTGAACACCAAACAACATTTCTTAGAGTTAGCTCATGAAAACTGCACTGTGTAACAACACCCTTACTAGGTAAAATAACCTGTGGACCTCCTTTTGAAAGTGCTGCATGTAGTGCATGATGAGTAACTATGGCCACATTTAAACGTGCCCCTGACTGTGCATTTGGTACAGCACAGTTCTGGTAGCACATGGTTATTTTTGGATGCTGCTTGCCAAAGCAATATGGCAATGTAGTCTCATGGAGACATACCCTGTGTGATCCAATTTCTTAACTGCCTGTCACAGAGCACTCAGGGGCTCTGTGCCTGAAGAGGTGAAAACTGTTAGAGAAGGAGCCCTAGCAGTGGCTAAGGAGCACAGCTGCGGGTTGCCGGGGCAACCAGGGAAGGTCAGCTGACCAGAGGGGGCAGGGCCTGGCCCTTATAAAGCCCAAGGAGCTGTGACCAGGGGCAGTTCACTGCCAGCAGCCAGAGGGGCAGGAGCTCCCTAAGGCAGAAGGTGAGGGAAAGCTTGACTGTAGCGACAGCTTATGGCAGCTCTCAGAGGCTTGAGCAACATTGTTTTAGCCAGGCGGCTTCCATTTATGTTACAGCTTTTTGTTTTGTTGTGGTGGTTGTTTAAACCAGTGGTTTGGGTGAGGCTATTAGGGGTTGGAGGAGGCCTCATAGGAGACCCACAATAGCGTGGGGATCCAGGCGCCAGTAAGGGTGCAGTTTATGGGGTGCGTAGACCCCAGTCCCAGAGAGGGGTGTTTGAAGAGCCCTGTGCGGGCGTAGCAAGCCCCAGAGCGGGGCGCAGCGTACAGGGTGCTTAGACCCCAGCCCCAGAGAGGGGGCAGTACTATTAGGAAGCCCAGTGTGGGCACAGCGAGCCCCAGAGAGGGGGCAGTACTGTTAGTAAGCCCAGTGTGGGCACAGCGAGCCCCAGAGAGGGGGCAGTATTGTTAGGAAGCCCAGTGAGGGTATAGCGAGCCCCAGAGAAGGGGCAGTATTATTAGAAGGTCCAAGTTGGACATGGTGAGCCTCAGACAGGGGGCAGCATTTTGAGAGGCCCAGGTGGGGGCACAGCGAGCCCCAGAGGGGTGGGGCGTGTGATTGAAGCCCCAGTTTGGGCACGGGCAGGCCCTGGTAAGGGGCCGTGTTGTAGGGAGGCCCAAGTGGGACCCAAAAAGCCCAGGAGGAGGGAGCAAAGGATAGCGACAACGATGATTACACCTGCGAGGCTTGGGCTGCGGTATTGGGGAGGAAAGGAGCCGCAGATAGTGCCCCCTGGCAATCGGGCTGGAGAGTGGCAGCCTCCCGCTAATTAATTAACATCAAGGCATGGCACGCGAGAAGGTGGGGGGTTGCCACAGAAACAGGGAAGCAGGTCACAGTTTGGCTAAGCTCTGAAACGGTACCTGTTACACTACCCAAATGAGACAAATATGCACAGCAGTAGGTCTCTTCCTACAACTTAGGAAGATTATTAGTATTTCTCATAGCAGCATTCAGACTAGTGCTATAATCCATGTAGAAACAGCTCAACTGTCCTAGGTTAACAGGCACACATGGAAGGATACCAGCTCTTAAACACCTGAGTTTCTTCAGTTTGCAGTTGGGGTGTTTCACTCCCTCACACAGCAGATGCACTCCTCCATCTTCCAGGTTGACCCACCGCAGGTCCAGCTCTGTCAGGGTCTGGCTGGTGCTGAGAGCAGAGGAGAGATGTTCACAGCCAACAGCTTTCAGACCACAATTCCTCAGCCTGCAGGAAGCAGAGAGATAGAGAAAACATCATCAATAATCAGATAATCCCATTCTCTGCCTTTCCCTTCACTGATTTCTCTATGCTTTGATAACACGATTCTAAACAGAGAGACAATAATTGTATTTTATGGGGTTTTTTTAAACCTAAGAGACCTATACAACACTCCAGGCCACCAGGAGCACTAAAATAATTCTTCACACAAGATATCAGGTACTCTCAGAGCTCCTTCCTACCCCTTCTGTCACAGGCATGATGCAGACATGGGGGAGCTGGTGTTCAGGGGTAAAGGCACTAGTGTGGGAAGTCTAAGAGCCAGAAGTCCAGACACTAGGGGTAGTCGGGGATGCAGTCAGGGGTTAGAGACTTGGAGACAGAACAATTGTTCTGGCAGAGCCTGGGCACTGGGAGCTAAGCAAGGGAGCAGACAACAAGAAATCAGGAGCCAGTTTTAGAAATGGAGAACCAGACTAGGAAACTCAAAGTGAGGACTCTATAGCACTGGGGCTAGATAAAGCACTACAAGTCATAGAGTCATAGAGAATTAGGGCTGGCAGGGCATCTCTTATTGTAAAAAGAAAGGAAGGCACTAGTAAGTCTCACTTCCGTGGTTCAACTTTAACGCACCTACATAGCATACCCTTTAATGTCCCATTAAAGCACTCTACCAATCTGTTTGTGGGTGGTAACAGTAGTTTTTAAATGCTGAATCTGAAGAACTTTGCATAAATTGTCTATCACTTGGGACATGAAATTTGATACCTCGTTGGTGACGATTTCTCGAGGGATACCTACCCTGGCCACCCATTTCATGAGTTCCTTGGCTCTAGACCCTGCGACTGTCTGCAGGCATATGGCATCTGGGTATCTGGTTGCATAATCTATCATAACTAAAATAAACTGGCATCCTGCAGCACTTTGAGTCAGTGGGCCTACCACGTCTAAGGCAATGCGTGAAAATGGCTCCTTTACAATTGGCATAGGCTACAAGGGGTCCTTCGGTGGCTTCTGGTTACTAACCTTTTGACACATTTCACAAACTCTACAGAACCCTTCAATCTCTTGATACATATGTGGCCAAAAACACCGTTTTGCTAAGCAGGCTTCTGTTTTTGTTTTGCTTAAATGTCCCCCCAGAGGGTTTCTGTGGGCTAACTAAAGGAATCTCACTCTTCTAAAGTAAGTGACTCTTCACTTTCTGTTCTTACTCCCAGTAGTCCAGCCTCTAGTCCCTGTGATGGACATAGGGCTACCAGTACGCCATAAATATCTGGCCGGTCCCAACCTAATATCATAAGGTATAACAGGTCTTCCTCTAGACCAACAGGTATCTTTCTTGTGACACCCTGTACTTGCAGTTCTAACAGTCGGCTTTCATAATTGGTCTTCTGTCTGTGAAGACAAACCATCTTAATTCTTGTACATCTTGGCGCTGGTCTCCATGGTAACAAGGAAGGTCTTATGATGGTTTGTGCACAGCCTGTGTCGACTACAGCTTGGACTCATCTTCCTGCCACCAGCACTGTTATCTCTGGCAATTGCTGGACACCCTCTGCAAAGACTTCTCCTAGGCTGCAATCCATCATTTCAACATTGTGTCCTTCCCTTGTAATGACTCAACTCCCTTTATGTTCATCCTTAAATTCCCTCAGTCTTGGTACGACCAAAGCCATGTGTCCAGTTCAACCACAATTGAAGCACACCACTCCAGCTGAGACACCTTTCTTGTTGTCCTGGCCTTCCACTTCACCTTTACAATCTAACTCCTAGCTATGATTAATTCTGCCCCCTCTCATAATTCTGCCTTGGCAACATGACAGCAGCAGGCAAGCACCCTTCAAACCCTGACTTTTCTCTCTCTGCCACCAGGGTTTTTTGTCCTACCTCACACGCTCCTCACACAGTAACTTCTCCCTGCCCCCATGCCCCACCATAGTACCTCCAGTTGCTCAAGGATGCAATGTCCTCCTTCCAGCCCTTCCTTCTTGTCTGCCGCCCTCCCCCACTCCTGTCCCCACTACAAAAGAACAGGCACTGGAAATAGGAATTTATGTGCCGTTGTCACTGGCTCCATACATGGGTGCAATCTGTGGAGTGTGGTGCATGCAGATCTGGGGTTCTCCCTCAGCCCAGATCAGTTGGAAACAGCGGCGGAGGTGGAGGATGTATCCTCACTGATTCACCCTGCCTACCCCAGGATCTGCCCCTGGCTGTAGGGCATCTGTCCTGCTCAGCACACAGACCATTCCCTGTATTTGTAATGATGAGAACCATGAGGCCAAGACCAGTCAGGAGGGAAAGAACATGGATGTGGCACTGACTGGTTAATGACAGATGCCAATAATGCCCACATTCAGGGGAGTCTGGCAGCTCCTCTACATGACATGGTGCAGGAAGGAGGGGCCACATCTCACCCAAGAAGGGGAAAAGATTATTTATCACCAATGCGGGGAATGAAAGGAGAAAATTAAAAAAAAGCCAGGAGATGAGAAGCCAGACTGTCGACAAAGTATTTCCTGTGAGAATGTGTCAAACACTGGCATTGTCTCTGTCCATTTTGTAAAGATAAAACAAGCAAAATCCAATATCAGTGCGTGCCCCCAAGTGCTAGTGTTTTGGAATTGGTGAATTACATGTCCATGGTCACTTGGGTCACACCCATCATAATCTTACAGACCTCTATTATAACTCCCCCTCGTTAACACCCTCAAAGAACTCCAGCAGACTTGTGAAACAGGATTTCCTTTTACAACAACCCTGCTGATTTCTCCCCAGCATATCGTATTTGTCCACATGATGACTGAGTTAATTCTTTATTCCAATCCACCAGCTTGCCAGAGAGAAAATTAACACTCACTGGTCAGTAGTTCCCAGATTCACCTCTGGAAACGTTTTCTAAAGATGGTCTCTCTCTGAGAGACTGTGGATGAAGATGGGATTTTCTCTGTGGCCATAGGGAGGACAGGACTAGGAGCAATGAACTCAAGCTGTAGAAGAAGAAATTTAGGTTGGAGGTTACAAAAAAGTCGCTGACTATGAAAGTGGTCAAGCATTGGAAAGGCTACCTAGAGAAGTTGAGGAATCTCCATCCACGGACATTTTCAAAAGTAGGTTAGACATACACTGGGCTGGAGTGGTTTAGTCAAGGATGGTCCTGTTTTGATCAGGAGACTGGACTAGATGATCTTGTGAAGTCTCTTTCAGCCCTTCTTTCCTATTATCCTGATTATATATGTCCTTAATTAACCAGTAAAGCTTGTCCTCTGCCTTTTCCCAGGAAAAACACCATTGCTCTGCCTTTGGGGGCAACAGAGACCTGGGACAGACATCCCCAGCCTTGTGAGTCACAGTATGCCTCCTTCTGTAGTATTTGCTTTTCAATGTTTGGTGGTTATTGGCAAACAGTGGTCTGCTACTGCTGCTCTGCTGCTTTTTTGAGCAATCCAAAATCTATAGCTAGGCTTGGCAGAATTCAACTTTTATCTAATACTAGCAAATTGCCCTTCAAGAATGAGGGCAGGCAAGCAGGGAACCTTGCATCCGGCCCTGCTCCACCCCGCTCCCCCTGCCACTGGGGGTCCGGCCCCACTCCCCACTCCAGCTGTGGGTCAGGGTCCAGCCTCACTCCCCATCGCCCTGGGTCCAGCCCCGCTCACTCCTAGTCCAGCCCAGCTCTTCTGCCACTATTCATTCCATCCAGGAAGAGCACATACCAACTGCACATGCTTCCTTAGCTTGATGAAGGGTTTTTAAACCCAAAACTTGCTAAGAAATTTTTTTCCAACTATTTAGTTGGTCTAGTAAAAGAAATCAGATTTACCCAGAGAATCTTGTCTGCCTATATCCTTAAAACAACACAGCTACAGCCTACAACCCTGTAGCTGCTTTAAATCATTCTGTTCATTTATTGGGAAAGAGCCTGGTGGGCAGGGACTAGAAGATGAGGGCAGTGGTACTCCCAGAACTATGGGACCATGGTTTGGAGGGGAGAAGCAGCTGTGACCCTGGGCCCCCCAGGCTTAGTCAGCCCTGTCTGGTCTGGCCAGGACCCTACTGTCACTGGGCTGGAGCCTCAAATACCCCTCACTACCCACCCCACCCTTTGGGTAGGGATTTTAGAGCCTGTTATCTCCCTCCAACCTCCTACCTGCAGGTGTGAAGGAAAAGCTAATTGCTTAGTTGCTGATTCATTAGGCAGGAAGGGGCAGCTAATCACTTATGGGCCATTAGACTGCCCATTGTCTTCCTCTTGTACCTCTCTGCCCTCTGTTCCTCCCTCTCTTTCTCCACTCTTCACTAACAGGGTAAGAGGTTCCTTGTTACAGTTCCCTTTCTACAAATTTTGATTATTACCAATGAAAATAGCTTTCCCTCAGTCTGTGAGCATCACCGTTTATTGAAGTTTATGGATAAAAATATCAAATCCTGCCAAGCCTCTCTATAGCACAGTGCAGTAGAACCCATTGGAGACTAGTGGGGACAACACCAAAGTCAGAAGCTGGGCTCATGAAGTGTTGTAGTGGAATATTTTCTCCTACAGTATATTTTCTACTTGGCTACCATTGGACATATCCTGATGAGTGTGGATGTTTGGTTCCCTGGAAACAAGTAGCAGTGGCACACATTGCGCTGCAGCTACCTATCCCCAGGGAATGCCCATGCCATGCATGCTTTGGTGCATGGAAAGTTACCCTGGAGATACCAGGGAAGGCTGGGTCCAGCATTGTCCTGGCCCTAACAGCTTTATCTGCGGTCTTGGGGGCCTCCCAGGGCTGCAGCACAGGGATTCTGCCATGTGAAGACTGGCCAGTAACTGGAGCATGGCTCTGGGCAGCCTGGCTCTGCTGTTGTGTGTGCTGCACCATTTTTTTTTCTGTGAATTTTTTTGACCCGTGGATATCCAGGGGTCAAAAATCCCGTAGGAAAAAAAAAAAAACCAGAGTAGTGCACACATGGGCAGCACACCCTTGCAGCATGAAGTATATCTAAATGTGTGGTGTGTGGCACTGCATTCTGCACAGCTGCGCTCATTTGGATGGAGCCATAGTATCCCATGTCAGGGAGCTTCCACCAGGTTTCCTTGGAGGCACTTCCATGGGCTGCCAGATGTCACAGCAAGATTGTTAGAGCAGCACACCATGAAAATAAGCAACCTTTCCCTGTGAATCTTTTCTCAGTGCTGCCTCCCTCCCATGCCACCATCAGTGATGTACTCACCCCCTGAAACTCTGAGGGAGAGAAGGAGAAGTAATGATAATGAGGAAGATCTACCCTTGCAATGAGAACCTTTGCAGGGAGGCAGGGATGAGTAGAAACCTTCAGTTATTGACTGCCACTGAAAAGAATAGGAGTTCCTGCATCTCCATTAATCTACTGGAAACAGCCACAGAAAAGCCATGCCTTTCTCTTCTCAGGAAGGGACAGGAAACTGCAAGTGCCCTCAGCAGGGGGACCAGGAGCTCAATGGTGGCTCCCAGAGCAGTGGGAAGGAAAATGAATGGAGCTCTGACTGCCCTAAGAAAATAAATCCCTGGAAGATAGTGTATTTTGCCACATCTGAGTGTATGTGTCTTTCACAGTGGGTTGTAGCTTCTCCCTGCTGCAACATGTGTAATGGAGACTTTAACAATTCCTTCCACAAGACACTTCAGGCATTTTCCTCACCAAAGGAGAGGATAAAAGGGAAAAGAAAAAGCCATGAGATGGTGACGTTTTCATTGTTCAAATGAATCCAACTTTGGCAACTTTTCAGAAATGCCTGACTGATAACTATAAAATCATGTCTGCTGTGGGATCATATTGTACCCAGTTTCAAGACATGCCCAGGCAATGCCTGTGGAGAAACACCCATTAAGTCAGTGGGCAGATACTTAACTGTCAGCGTCCCCATATGAATGCTGGATGTAGACATCAGGAATCAGTCACATACCTGTAAAGCGACATATATGCAGGGGACCTAATAAATGCAGAGAAGTCAAGCGATACTTGCCCCAGTCTTTGTAACTTGCAGTTTGGATGTTTCATCCACTCACACAGCTGCCTTATTACACAATCTTTCATAAAAGTACGACAGAGATCCAAATCTATTAGGCTCCAGTGGGAAAAAACAGTGGCAAGATCCTCCCAACTGGCTTCTGTGAGTTCACACCAATGCAGTCTGCAGGAGAAAGAAACAGGCAGAAGCGATCACATCATGATCCAGACTCAGCACAGCCATCCTAACAATTAGCCACACCCAAAAGCCCCTTTCCTAGACCCGTTAGCAGCCTAGATCCTGTGCTAAGGTCCACTCCTCTGTCAATGAAAAAGTCTTCAAGGAACTTTCTGCTCTATTCCCAGTGCTTGTGTTTCACCTTTGAATGTCCCTCAATCTGCTGGCAACTCTCCTTCTAATGAAGCCCAGTATGCCGTTAGCTTTCTCCACAACAAGGGCACATTGTTGACTCAGATTTAGCCTATTGTCCACTGTAAGCCCCAGGCACTTTTCTGCAGAGCTGTGGCTTAGCCAGTTGGTCCCCAGCCTGTTCTGGTGCATGGGATTGTTTCTTCCAAAGTACAGGACTTTGCACTTGTCCTTATTAAAGGAAAAGTGCAGTAGAGTCTGAACATGAATGAAAAATGTAGAACTATTACATAAAAAGGGAAAAGGTGGGGCACCAATATCACCCTGATATGTAATAACAGGAGCATTGTGTGCTAAATGTATAATAAAATAATCCTTTCACTCAGCCCAAGTAAGGTCGCAACAGTATTGGGTCCAGCTGTGGAACCTTTAGGATAAAAGCAATATTAAGAAGATTTTTAAAAGGAAAGAAATTACATACTGCAACTTCTTTAGTTTACAGTTTGAGTCTTTCAGTGCTTGACAGAGTGGGTAAATAGGCGAAGGCTTTGGTTCTTCCCTGAAAAAGAAAAGAAAAAACACATATGTACAACACACATATACACACAACAAATCTTGCTTGTTACTCTATGGATGGATTACTTTTCATTATATTTCTTAAACACTAAATGTCCCCTTATATCAGGGGCAGGCAATTATTTCAGGTGGAGGGCTGCTTACCCAGTTTTGGCAGGCTGTTGAGGGCTGCATGGGGAGCCCTTCTCCTTGCCAGGTGCCCTGCCCCTTGGTCACCATCTTGGGACCAACGTCCCAGGGCCAGCACTGGTGGGGCCCAGAGCAGGGTACAGGTTGGCAGGGGTCTGTGGAGCCTGGCTGGGCTGCACCAGCAGGGAGAGGGGGGAGCTGGCCTGGCTGCAGAGAGTCCCTGCTGGCTGGGACCCTGCACTCCTGCTGCTCTGCTTTGGGCCCCACTGGCACTGGCCCCAGGGCACCGGTGCAGGCCCTATGCTCCCGCTGGCTCCCCGCCCACTCAATCCCAGTGCCCCCCAGCCCCGTGGTAAAGGTGGGGGGCAGCGCACAGCCCCGACCCTCTGCTCATCGGCAGGAAAGAAGCTGGTGCTGAGAGCTGGGAAAAGCAGCCCCTCGACCGCCCCATGGCTGGAGCTTCCTGCTACGGGTGCTCACAGCCCATGTGGGGCTGTCTGGAGCAGGCACAGGCATTCCTACGTGGGCTGCAAGCAGCTACAGCACGGGGCACTGGCCATGGTGCAAGCGAGGGGTCGCTTTTCCCCCACACACAGCACCAGCTTGTAACCTGGCCCCACTGCCAGCCTCAGCTCCAAGCCAGCTCTAGGCTCGCCTGTCGGCAGTGGCAACTGCAGCCCATCCACTTGGCAGGCAGCAGCAGCAGCAAACACTGCCCAGTGCGGCAAGTGGGGGGGCCGCAGCTGCTGTCACCACGCGCAGCCCCGATGGGCAAGCCTGGAGCTAGCACAGGGCCCAGGCTGGCAGAGGGGCCAGGTTACAAAATGGTGCTCAGGGCGGAGTGGGGGTGGGGAAGCAGCCCCTCACCTGTCCCGTGGCCAGTGTCCTGCGGGCTGCAAGTGGCTGCAGTGCAGGACACTGGCCATGGGGTGGGGGAGGGGCCGCTTTCCTCTGTGCCAGAAAGGAGCCCGGGGAAAAGCTGAGCATGGGGAGGGGGAAGTGGCTCCTCCCCTGCCCCGTGGCCCGTGCTCCCTACTGCAGCCACTCACAGCCTGTGCGGGGCTGTCTGGAGCAGGCACAGGCAGCCCCATGCGGGCTGTGAGTGGCCACAGCACCAGGCACGGGGTGGGCGAGGGGCTGCTTTCCCCCCTGCCCACGCTCAGCTTTTCCCCAGGCTGCTTTTCCCCAGGCTCCTTCCCTGCCCTCCCCCCACACCTTCCCCCTTACCTGAGGTTCCAGCGTGGGGCAGTCACGTGGTCCTGAGCCAGAAGCCCCTCCTGGGGCTGCAGGGCCAGGGTCAGGCAGGCCCTGCTGTTGTAGGAACCTGCCAGGGCTTCCCCTGGGCCCTACTGCCCTTGGGTCCTGTTATTTTTTACAGGACCCAAGGGCAGATGAATATTAATTGTCTAAAAATGTTAGGGGTCCCACACGCCGGATAGAATGGCCTCATGGACTGGATCCAGCCCGTGGGTTGTATTTTGCCCACCCCTGCCTTATATGATATGATCAAACCTTTCCTTAAACTTATAGAACAGCTTTAGTTTAATGCAAATCTTCCAAAACAAAGCAATGTTCAATGCCAGATGTATTGGAAGATCCAGAAGCAAATAGCAAATCTATTTTAGATGGGACACTGTGTAGCAAGCTCCAGGCCCAAGGGGTGGCCGTGACTCCCCCTGGTAGCCACACATCTCCTGCTTCCCCCTGGATTACTGGGTACTCTCCCCTTCTTCCCACCTGTCACATCTTGATGTAATTCTTTAACTTGGAAAAGAGAGGCTGCCCAGGGGTGCCAGAAAGCACCCTCATCCACGAACAAGCTATGCCCAAGCATACTAAGAGCCTTAAAATCAAAATCTGTGGCTTCTGACCTTCCCTGTAGCCACTATCATGCCTCATAGATGTTGCTGTCTAATTATTCTCCCTTCCTGGAGCCTCAGCCTTCTGGTCTCCTCCCCTTTCCTCTCACTGGGTCTCCTAGCCCAGGCCCACTGTGCCGGAACTAGTTTCTGCGCTCCAGCTCTTTTCCCACCTGCATTAGCTCAGGGCCCTTAGCCCTGGTATCTCTGCCTTTTCTTCCCTCTGGCCCTGTCTACACCCTGCTTGGGCACCAGATGCCCCCGCCCTGTCTATCCTGCTGGGACACTCCTGGGATCTTCTCTATCCCTGGCAGTCCCAACCCAGACCTCCAATGCAGCATCCAAACTGAAGACATGTACACTGACTATAACTATAAACCTTGGCTCACCAGCTGCACAATCAAACTGCACCTTCTATCCTCAGCCAAAGCCTTTTGAAGCCTTCAGCCCCTTACATGCATTCCCACGGTAGCTCAGGTATAAGGCAGCCCTCCCAGCTAGAAGCTATTTCCTCTTCAGTCTTAAGGACCAGACTGCTCCCCCCTCTCCCCCAAGATCAGACCCCCAGGCTTATATGCTCCCTACACCCTGCCCCCTTCCCATCAGGTGGCTTCTCTTGACTAGTTGCACATGTGCCCTTCTAACTAAATAGGCAGGTCATTGCCTAGGCAGCAGCATTTCCTTGCTGCCTTCCCTCTTGCAGCCAGCCCCTCTTCAGCTGCCTGAGCTGTATCTGCTGCTGTTTCTCCCTTGAAGTAACAGGAGCCTCCGGGCTCCTTGTTACACATTCCCCAAAAATTAGGCACCTGAAACTAACATCATGAATCAAGGGAACATGGTTAGGTCTCTTGTATTTCTGTACAGCCAGTGTAGATACTTAGCTCCATCTCAGTCTAAGGGGAATTCAAACTCAAAACAGTA
The DNA here is from genome assembly GCF_000455745.1 of Alligator sinensis. Taxonomy (NCBI): domain Eukaryota; kingdom Metazoa; phylum Chordata; order Crocodylia; family Alligatoridae; genus Alligator; species Alligator sinensis. Next base: position 105,970 of record NW_005843334.1, on the reverse strand, counting down.
GAGCTGGGAGGCATACTCCACCTCTTTAAGTGAAGCTGGACCACTGTGCACCCAAAACTCAGGAGTCAGAAGGAGAGAGGAAGTAGAAAGGAGCTTGGCTATGTAACCTCTAAGGATGGCACTCAGCTGGGAGGAAAACTGATGGTTCTGGTCTACATTCTCAGGTTCTTTCTGGGTTTTATCCCATGGTTGTTAAATGACAATGCTGTAGTTTTGATGACACTAGGGACTAGAACATAATTTTTATTCCACCCAACTGAGCTCCTTAACCTCTGGGTTACAGAGTCATGTTCCTGCTTGCTTGCACAGGTGTTTCATCATAACCTCCTTGATCCACAATGGAAGACCTTCCAAACACAATGACTGGTTCAGTGAGCAGCTCTCTGCCTTCTTACAAACCATTGAGACAAAGCCTGCTCAGCTTCCCTAGTTCTCTGCTCTCAGCTGCTTACAATATTTGGAAAACATTGTGATGTAAGTAGGAGGAAATAGAACAAATATGATAAGAAAATGAAAGATACATTTTTCCGGTGGGTGGGAGTCTAAGAAAGCCTCCATGCTGTCCTTACCTTGCTATAATAATTGAATTATTTCAACTGAAATTACCAATCACCCATTTATTAGTTAGGAAGGGAAAGGCAAAATATTTAATCTCTTAAAAACTTGTGGGGATCTGCATTCAGGTAATACTTACTTATAACACCCCTTCAGCAGTCTTTGGAATAATGTTTCTTTGGGGACTTCAGAGTTAAATTCACAAAACGGCAACAGAAGTGACTCCAAATTATGACATTTCCTTATACAAAACAGGAGAACTTTGTGATCCATTTGGGTAAAAGTCTTATCTTGTATCTCTACTTCAGTGAAATGATTCAATACTTCCTTAACAAAATGTTCGTTTCCGATCTCATTCAAAAAATAAAATACCTCAAGATCATCTCTCTTGTGATTTGCTGCTTGGCAATATGTAGTTAGCCATGTCAGTAACTCTGACTTAATTGCAGATGACATTTTGCAACCAAGTTTTTCCTCTATATCTTTCATTCTCTTCTCATTTAATAAACCAAACAGAAATTGCAGTGTTAACCTCAAATGCTTTTTAGACTCCCCACAGCACTCCAGTAGACTTTTCACCTGTCTTTTGGAAATAGCTGAATCTTCCTCTGGACCCTCATCTTCCTCCAGTATGTAGGACAAAGCTGCAAAAAACTCTTGGAAACTTAAGTGAGTGAAGCTGTATGCGCTCACACAGTCAATGTCTCTTTGAATAATGCTCTCATTCAGAAAGAGGGGGAGCAAGTCTACCTGATCTAAGCTATATCGCTTGATTTCTTCTGCAACAAAGAGTATCTTCTGCTCCCAAATGCCATCAGCAGCCAGGGAGCAAAGTCTCCTCAGATGTGTTTGCATCTGTGACTTTGAACCACTGCCAGAAGGTTCAACCAAACTGCATAAGTAGTGCAGATACACTCCTGTGACAGTCTGTGAAGCCTGTGCAAGCTCTTCCCCCCTTTCCATCTGTTGTTTCAGAACCGTGCAGATGATCCAACACACGACAGGGACAAAGCACATAGTGAAGAGAATTTCATTTTCTCTGACAAGTTTGAAGGCTTCTGAAGCCTGTTTTTCATTTCCAAAGAACTTTTGGAAATATTTCTTCCTGTCCTCTTCAGAAAACCCCAGGAGCTCCACATAACGTGAGTTCTTCAAATACTGCCCAACTTTCTGTAGAGACGTTGGTCTGGTGGTGATTAGCAAGTAGCATCCAGGGAGAACCGTTCTCCTCAATAAACTACTCAGGATGATTCCCACTGGCTTCTTCTCTAAGGGATCAGAGCACAGATCTCTTTCTAGCTGATCAAAGGAAAATCTCAGTTCATCAAAACCATCCATTATGAAGAGAAGCTTTTCTGGATTTGACAGAATTTGCCCAACTAGTTCCTTTTTAGTTGGATAACTTTTCAAAATCATGTCACCCACACTTCTCTCCTGAGTAAGTAGG
>NW_005843334.1:103237-103937 GCF_000455745.1 Alligator sinensis | reverse complement strand
TTCCCTACAGTTGATGTAGTACACATAATCAAACTGCTGCTTGTAGAGTTTTCCAGCTCCCCAGTCCAGCATGATCTTTCTTGCTGTCATGGTTTTTCCAATCCCTGAAGCTCCCACCAGCATAATGACTTGTGGTGCTCGTCCATCCTTACCAGGTTTAAAAAGGCTGTTCATGGTAATCACAGAACTAGCCTGTTTCTTCATTATTTCTGCATGTCTCCGCCCAGTGTCCACTATTTCATGTTCTCTTTCCTTTTCAGAACGATGCTCATTTACCATAATCAGTTTAGTGTATCTGCTGTGCAGAGTCACAGCCTCACAAGGACGAGCATTCCTGTCAGCTATTATCTGGTACTCCTTCCCTATATGTTCTCTGTACTTCACCCTGTAATCTAAGCCAGTCACATAAAGCATCAGAAACACTGAAGCAGTAACATTACAAATGACAATAGATTTCTTATTAGTCTGGTTCCCATGTCAGTGACATATGATAAAGGAGGTTGTTGCCTACAAACGTTTGTGTGCCTCAAATAGTTAGTCTTTAAGTGACAGATCATGCCTTACCTTTTACCAAAATAAGCATTCATCTCTGTTTTAAACATTACTTCTAGAGTTGGAGTAAGACCAAAGGAAATGTAATGTACATATTAAACAGGGAGGAAAATGTGAAGGAGACAGTTTAGGTGAAGCAGTAGGCAGC
>NW_005843334.1:102723-103227 GCF_000455745.1 Alligator sinensis | reverse complement strand
ACATGTCCTGTGTCATTTCCCTACTAAGTTTCTCCTCTCTGTATGGTTCACTCTTTCTTTTTAAGAGCCTGGCTTTAGCCAGACAAGACAGCTTCACCTTTCCTAAAACTTTTCCTAGACTGTGAACTGTGATAGCCCACAGCTCAGGAAAAGGCAGGGAGACTTCTAATACCCACAAAAGGGCTTTATTGCAACAACTAACATGCACGCAAAGGTAGCTGACAACTTGTTGCTGATTATATCATGTCAACCCTGAGGAAGAGAGTTAACCCTTACTACTTCATGACCAGAGAAGCAACCAAAATCCTTGCCGTACACAGCTTCATATTAGGGCTGTGTAAAATTTCACCCGGCGTTTCATTTCATAGCTGTTTTAATGCATGTGTGCACTCTTCCTGGATGGAATGAAAAGTAAAGAAGCCAGATCCTGGGCTGGTGTGCATACAAGACAGGTTGTCAGTGAAAATGTAAACTGAGGAGTCAATGGATGAGAGACAGGATTTG
>NW_005843334.1:84749-101501 GCF_000455745.1 Alligator sinensis | reverse complement strand
GCCCCCGCCTGTCTCTCACCCATTGACTCCTCAATCTACATTTTCACTGACAGCCTGCCTGTCTTGTATGCATACCAGCCCAGCCCCCGGCTTCTTTACTTTTCATTCTATCCAGGAAGAGCACACACCAACTGCAGAAACTTCCTTAGCCTGACGAAAGGTTTTTGAACCCAAAAGCTTGCTTAATAATTGTTTTCCAACTATTTAAGTTGGTCTAATAAAAGATATCAGATTCACCCAAAGAACCTTGTCTGCCTATGTCCTTAGACCAACACAGCTACAACCTACACCCCTGTTAAAAGTTTAGAAATATGTTGAATTTCGAAGCCAGGCTTACTGCCTTCAGCGCCAGTCCCAGGTTGCAGCACTCGACTCCTCTCATCCAGCAGGCAGATCAGAGGTTTGCCCACACCCCCAAGGAGGCTGTGGGGGTTTGCTGGAGTCCTCCCAGGGGGGGACTCCAGCACAGCCCCTTCAGCCCCCCCAGGGGTGTGGGCCTTCGAGCTACCAGTGGTAACTTTACTAGAACCCATGGTTTTCCCTCATCTGGGGAACTGTACTGTTGGTCCCTTCCAGAAAGGTATTTTCTAACTGCTTTTTTCCCTGCTTACTCGTTTGTATGCTTTCCCAGAGCTTTCCTTATAAAAGAAAGCCCTTGTTTCTGGGTAGTTTCCCATGTGGGTATGACCTACCTTTTACTGACATCTCTTGTGTTCTCTCATTCAGGTCCAGATCTGAAAGGGAAAACAAAGTGAAACCCCATTGTTCGAATTTCTAGAGCATTTATGTTGTTGGTAGAGCCACCCAGGGACTGACTGCTGTGACCGTGGCTCAGGTTTAAAAGAGAGCTGCAGAAGAGAAAAGCAGCCCAGGAATTGTTGGCAAAGGCTTCTCCTGGAAAATACTGACTAGTTGAAGCTGAGACTTTCTACACAACTGTACATGCTGGTTCTGGCAAGAAAGCTTTATCAGGTTCAGGATGATGCCTTTGGTTAAAAGTATTTTGAAACATTTGGTTAAAACCAGATGGGCAGAAACTCCCTGAATAGACAATACCTCAGCATACAGGACTCCCACCTGGGATGTGGGAAACTTAAAGAGAAGTCCCCATCTCCCCAAATCAGAACAACTGGTCTTCAGATGACTGCCCTGACCAGCCAGCTTTAGGGCATTTCAAGGGAAGGGGCTGATAGACTAGGGGTATCCCATTTGAAACAAGGTAGTTGGTGTGTACAAACAGTATTGCTGTCAGGTGTCCCTGGCTGAAGTTCAGTTTGGGGAATACAGTAAAACCATTTCTGTCCCTGGGGCCTGTCTGTGCCTGGGTCTGTTCATGATTCATTTGCAGTTTACAGAGAGTCAGCTCCAACCTCAGGGAAGCACATGGAAAGCCATTTTGAGGGCAGGCAGAGGGGAACTTCTTCTTGGGAGGGATATATTCAAGAGAAAGTAAATAGGGTGGGGAGAAATGGGCCTATCTCCTACTAATATACCACTATAGATTATCAGGGAATCCACATTATATAGACATGAGCTTTTACATAGAGTGGTCCACTCAGCCAAAACCCAAATGTGACTGACATTACTTATTATCAGGGATCCAGGTTTTCTGTTTCCCATGGGAAAATGGAGTAAAGTGTGAATTTCTCATTGTAGCAGAGAAACCCATGGGTTTGCATTGAGCTCTCTGCAGGCTGGAAGAGTTCTATCCTGCAAGGTGCTGGGGGGAGCCGGAGGAGGGTGCTCAGGCATGAGGAGCCATGTGCATGTATATAGGTAATTGAGGCCCCCGTAGGGAGGGAAGGGGCAGGGCCATAATGCATGGCTGCAGGCCCCCAGCAGGGACCGAGAAGGGGCTGTAGGTGTCTTGTGCAGGGGGCGGGGGAGCGGGGCCAGCTCCCTGCTGTAGCATCCACTCCTTGGGGGTAGGGGGCACCTGCACCCCTCAGACCAGTGCTTGAAGTGGGGGTGGTGGTGGGTGTGGGCTGCCTGCTGTGGGCACAGGCACCCACCCTGCTGCCCTCCCCCAGGGCCTCCACAGCCTGGCGGGCATGACCCAGTACAGCATAGCAGAGCGCGGCCACGCAGGAAAGCTGCTTGCCAATTCAAGCTCTGTGCTGCTCCAGTGACCTGTCCCCTGCGTGCATGGCAGCTTTGAGTGGCATAACCACACACCACCACCCTCTTTGCAGCCACATGCACAGGGGCCATGTCACAAGCAGCTTCTCCACATGGCTTAGTTGTTTCCTGCAGCACTAGGATGCGCCCACTGGGCTGCAGAGGCCCCAGGGGAGGGCAGAAGGGTGAGAGCCTGTTCCTGCAGGCCGCACCTGCCCTCACTCCTGTCCCACACACAGATCTGGGGCAGGCCTTTAATTTTAATCATAGATTTGCGGGGGCGGGAGAGGGTATTAGAGAACTTGTCATTTTTAATCAGGGAAAACCAGGATCTCTGCTTATTACTGCTTGTATTCTGGTGGACAGGTGAGCAGATTGCTGATCGAAGAAGAGTCACAGTTGTCATAGCAAAGATCTTACTGATGTAACTCTCTGCTTTCCTGCTTACTCACTTCTGTGTTATTTTGACAAGTATTCTGCTGGAGCAAGCCCCCTGTGTCTGAGTACCTTCCCACCTACCTTTTACTGGCATCTTGGGTGTTTTCTCATTCTGCTCCAGCTCTGAAAGGGAAATCACATTAAAACACCATTGTTAGAGTTTACAGTGCATTTATGTTATGTGTAAAGCCACCTAGGGACTGACTTGTATTTTGGGATTAAAGAGGCAATCACTGAAGAGGAGAGCAGGCTGGGAATGATTGAAAACGGCTACTTGTTGGAGAATGTTAATTTACCAGTCTGAAACTTTCTACATGGATTCGTGTGCCTATTTTCTGAGGGAAGATTTCTCAGGTCCAGGAGGCAGTCTTTGGTTACAACCAGGAAATAGAGTTTGGTTAAAGCCAGAAAGACGAAGACACCCCGGAAAGGCCAGTAGCCCATGTTTCGGGTGCTCCCCTATGACCTGGGAGACAGAATGAAGTTCCTGTTCTAGCAAATTCAGAGCAACCATCCCCCAGGGAAGTGCACTGAGCCTCTGTCGTAAGGACATGCCAAGAGAAGGAAGGGACTGACAGAAGATGGGTCTGTCCCATTTAAATGTGTTTGGCATCACTCCTGAGAGGAAAAAAGGCTTGTGACATGCGAATACTAATTCCTATCCAGCCCAGTGCAAAGGACACTGCTGTCAGCTGTCATCAGAAGAGTTTTCAGTTTGGGGAGTGTGAGGAAGATCTGTGCTTGAGGCCAACCTCTGCTCATTTCTGTTTGCGACTAGGACAGAAAACAACAAAGTTATAGATATTTCATTAATTTCCCATTATACCCTATGGCCAGATCTCCGAGGCGGCTTTGAAGCTTCGGCCGGATCGAGGCGGAAACCCATTCCAGAGCTCTGGATCGGATCGCTGCCGTCCGAAGTGGCCAGATCCGAAGCCGGATTGGATTGCTGCCAACTCACACAGGCCTAATGGGTGACACTGTGTGTGTTAAGGTGCAGCAGGGTGACAGCTGCAGGGATGGTGGCCCCTGCTGAGGCCACAAAGCCTTCCAGCTGTCGAGGAGATCAGTGCAGGGGTTCTGGGTTCTGGGGCCCTGCACCTCTAGCTGCTGACAGACAAAACTCGTGTCATGGGTGCTTGTGCAACTGTGTCAGTCTTGGGGGGGTAGGGGGAGGGAGAAACTACTGCAGGCCTGGCTGCTAGGCCCTGCTGCAGCCATGACATCTGCCAGCTGTTGAGATCGGTGCAGGGGGGTTCTGGGGCCCTGCACCCCTAGCTGCTGACAGACAAAACTCATGACATGGGTGCTTGTGGGACTGACTGTCTCTGCCTTGGGGCAGAGGGGGGTGAAAACTTCAGGCCTGCTAGGCCCTGCTGTAGCCACAAAGCCTGGCATAGTACCTCACATTTGTTTAATGAACTTATTCTCACAACACTCCTGTGAATTGGGAAGTGTAATTACTCCATTTTACAGATGATTAGCTGAGGCTCAGGGAGGCTAAGGAACCTGACCAAGCTTGCTCTGGAAATCTCTGGAAGAACTGTTTCAAAGCCATATCTCTTAAGACTTAGCCTCCAGCCACTCCTAGATTCACAGATTGTTAGGGGCTGGAAGGGACCTCGGAAGATCATCGGAGTCCAGTCCCCTGCAACAAGCAGGAAAGACAACCGGGGTCAGGTGACCCCAGCAAGGCAACTGTCTAGTCTCCTCTTGAAGATTTCCAGGGTAGGTGATCACACCACCTCTGGAGGGAGCTTATTCTACAGTCTGGACACCCTAGCTGCGAAGACGTTTTTCCTAATGTTTAACCTGAAATGGTCTTCCTGGAGTTTGTGACCATTACTCCTAGTTTTCCCCAAGGGTGTCCTGGTAAACAGTTGTTCACCAAGCCCTAGATGTACACTTCTGATGTAGTAGTAAGCTGCTACCAAGTCCCCTCTCAGCCTTCTCTTTTTCAGGCTGAAGAGTCCCAGGTCCCTTAGCCTTTCCTCATATGGCTTGCCATGCAACCCTCTGATTATACGGGTATCACTTCTCTGGACTTTCTCAAGCTTTAACGCATCCTTGGTAAGGTGTGGAGCCCAGAACTGGACACAGTACTCCAGCTGCGATCTCACCAGTGCTGAGTAGACCCGAGTAGAGCAGGAGAATCACTTCTTTGCAATGGTTTTGCTGGAGATGCATCAATTGATGAATGCCAGGGTGTTGTTGGCCCTGCTGGCTACAGCATCGCACTTCCAGCTCATGTTCATACTGTGGTCAATTATTACTCCCAGGTATTGATGGTAAGTGACTGGGGATCTTCAGTCCTGCTGCCTGATGAGAGGCAGCAGTTGCACAAGCACCCATGTCACGAGTTTTGCCTGTCAGCAGGGAGTGGTGCCGGGCCCCAGAACACAGACTCCCCCTACACCGATCTCCTCGACAGCTGGCAGGCTTTGTGGCCTTAGCAGGGACTAGCAGGATTGCATCTTTCACCCTGCTGCACCTTAACACACATAGTGTCACCCATGTCACGAGTTTTGCTTGTCTGCAGCTTAAGGTACAGTTTCCCCCAAACCCCTGCACCTATCTCCTTGAAACTTAGCAGGTTTCTTGGCCTCAGCAGGGGCTAGCATGCCTACAATTTTGACCCTGCTATGGCTTAACACATACATGTGACATGAGTTTTGCTTTTAAGAACTTGGGGTCCAGTTTCTTCCAAACACCTAAATCTATTTCCTTGAAACTTGGCAGGCTTCATGCCCTCAGAAGGGGCCCCCATCCCTGCACGTTTCATCCAAATCAGGCCAGACATGACAAAGTTATAGGCTGTTTCATCCTTCCCCATTATATCCTATGGACAAAATGTCGAAACAGGGTCAAAACGGCAAAACTGTTTCAACAAAACGTAACGTAACAGCTGTTGCGAATCGAAACAAAATTCAAAACAGAACGCTGCCATTTCGCACAGCCCTAACTGACATCACTGATTATTGTTTGTCTTCTGGTAAGCGGGTGAGCAGAGTCCTGGTGAAAGAATTACGGATGATCAGTACAATACGCTTCTTACCTTCCTTCCCTTCTCTTAGTTTGGCAGCAGCATCTCTGAGATTGATCTGAGTGAAGACTTCTATAGTCACATCAATTGCATTGTCTGCACCATAGAATTCTATCAGGAGATTCTTAGTATCTATCATGTTGGCGTTTTCCAGATGCCCGCAGGGAATTTTACCTTTCTTTGTAAAGTCAGAGTGTAATAATTTGTCTTTAAACCTTTTGAAGTTTTCCTGGTTGAGGTCATCGAGGGCATGTAAGAGCAAGTTGCTTATTTGGCTGCTTCGGTTTTGCACCATTTTCATCAGCACACAAAACTAAAATGCAATGGAACATCCAAAATTAGTATGTAATACAGTATAAAATATTTTGCCTTTTGTAAGAAAATGAAGTGTCACCTAGCAGTAAAAGTAATTCGTTCTCAGCCACCCCACTCACAAGCAGGTGAATTAACTGCTTGCCATTGAAGCCATGGGCAGCTTGGGGTGGGCTGTGCCCTGGTAGGTACATAAGCCCAGTGCTCCTAGTGCAGTTATTGGCACACCTACCAAGTTCCCCCAATCACCTCGGTGGCTGTTACAACATCCCTAATCTTAACACTCCACAGAAGAATAATTTGGATACGAGTACATCATATCCAAAAAATTGGTGAATGTGACTGTGGCAGAAGGCCACCTCTGTTTCTCCCCAAAAACTCTGCTCTGACAATTTGGTTAAGATGGGCCCTGCAGAGGATACACACCTTACCCTATCTCTTTAGGTAACCTGAGCTGGATACATTCCTGAGGGAGGGGGGAAACCTGCTCCCTCTGACTATGTGACTGGCATCACATACCTGGGTGAGGGGCTTGGTCTCTGGGGAGCTAGGAACTGCCAGTCTGCCCAGCAACTAGTGAAGCATTTCAAATTGGTTGGCTCACAGCCAACAGGTGCTGGCCTCTACTGGACCAGGTAAATAAGGTCATTAGGGCGATATAAGTGAAGGACTGCCCAGGAGGAGGGGCAGCAGCCATGAGGAAGACTCAGAGAGAGAGAAGAGCTGGACCATCTGAAACTTTCTCTCTCTCTGAAAACTCATGATCAAGGAACTGTCTGCCGCCAGAGGGAATCTCCACCTGCCTCTGGACAATACTTGTGAGCAAGCTACCTGAGATCTAATGAGATATATAGAGAAGTAACTCAGATGCATGATCAAAGGCTACCCCAGCCATGCCAGTGTGCTCTATGGGATTTCTCTGATATTGCTCTACCCTGTACCCTATTCCAACCCTACCCCTTGTAACCAATAAAGTTCTCCTTTGTACCTAGTATGGGAGACTTATTTGGAGTGGGTCTAGATTATGCCTTGGGGTCCCATTGGTTCAGCTGACTAAGGGAGACCACTACTTGTGCTTCTGACTGAGGGAAGCATCCCAAGTTCTTGAAGTGAATCAAGTACCCTCGAGGGCTACTAGGTATGTGTTTTCCAGGGGGTGCAGAGCCAGAATCAAGTCCATCCCTGGGTCGTGGCAGTGTTACCCCCAGGCTAGCAGGTGTGCTCCAGGAAGGGAGGTTGGCCAAACGTGAGGCACCCCCAGGGAAGCACTCGGAGCCTGGAAGGTGGTCGGGCGCAGTGAGGTGGGTGGCTTAATGCTGGAGCACCCCCTACTGGCCTGCCACAGTGACCACTGATGGAAGCCCAAATTTGACAGGCAAACATGTTAGATTGCTCAAAAGAATTCAAGATCAAGTCAAAGAAACAAATCCAGAACAGAAAATTATTTTTTACACTGTATCATGTATCAAGAGGTCCTCTGTAAAAATGTTCTAAAACTAAGCACCATTGTGGACATGGTTACAAAAGTGGTCAACTACATTCGAGCAAGAGGAGTAAACCACAGGCAATTTGTAACTATGCTTGAGGAGTCTGAATCTGAACACACAGATGTTCTGTATCATACCAATGTAAGATGGCTCAGTTTGGCTCAGTTTGAAAAGAGAGTGGGAACTGAGAGCTGAGATTGGTTCATTTTTTAACATGAAAGGAAAAGATTTGGATTTCCCACAGCTGAATGATGCAGATTGGCTCTCTGATTTTACATTTGCCATTGATATCATGGGCTACATGAATGATCTGAATTCACGACTGCAAGGGAAGGGGCTTTTTGCTCATGAATTGCATTCCAGTGTCAAGTTATTTATGATGAAAGTACTCCTTTTCATCCATCAGATAGAAAACAAAGATTTCAGCCATTTTCCTACATTGCAGCAGATTACTGTTTCTGATCAAAACCTAAAAAAATACACACCACTACTCGTGCAGTCGCATGCTGAATTTTCTTGCCGATTTGACGATTTTTGCTTAATAGAAAAAGACTTGTCTTTGGTCTCCTCACCTTTCACATTTATTGTTGACAGCACTCCATGTGACCTGCAACTTGAGCTTGTTGACCTGCAGTGTGATACACTGCTTGCAGAGCAATTCAAATCAGTTCTACTTCCTAGCTTTTATGCCTCTCTCAATGAACAGAAGTTTTCAAAGATCAAGGCTCATGCCTAAAAGATACTCATGCTGTTTGGATCAATGTATCTTTGTGAGCAGCCATTTTCTGTAATGAAAATCAACAAATCAAACCTTAGATCTTCAATTAGCAATGACCACCTTGCAGCAGTGCTCCGCATTGCAACAACAGAGATGATGCCTGATTCTGATTTTCTGGTTAACCTACATCAGAGGCTTCATTCTTTGCATTGAGTTCCTTTGTTTGTCTTTAAATTAATCATTTGAGTTAAGTTATTTATATTATGTTTGTATGTTTGTCATGTTGTTTTCAGGAGCATTAAGTTAAGTTAATTACAACTCAAATAATTTGTTTAAATAAAATTAAAATCTGTTACAGTAGATGTTTAATTTTTAGTATATGATACTGTATCTACACCTTGTTACAATGATTTGTTCTGAAAGATTTTGTGTGTGCAGTCCTTGACTCAATTGGTTTGGCTCCGTGATGGGGGAGGTCTGATGGCCCTGAAACCCCACTGCTGGGGCAGGATGTTAGAGGGGTCACAACCCCTTGCTACCTGGTAAGTTGTGCCTGTACCTCGTGGCCCATAGGGCAGAATTGTTGGGGTCCCAGGAGCAGGTCATGCACTGTGAGGGTAGGCCCTGGTGTTGGGCAGTGTTTCCCAGTCACAGGGTAGACCTTCTGGTGTCAGGGCTCATGTGCTGAGGGCAGGGGATTCTGGGACAGATATGGCAAGCGGGGCAGTTTGGCGTTGGGTGGGTGGGTCTTATGACACAGACAATATAACAGGGTTTAACTTTCAGTTCCAAGGCCACCTCCCCAAAAGGAGTACTTCCAGGGGCAAGGGGAGGGACTTCAGGTGGCAAAGGTCAGCGGTTAAGGAGCGAGACTTCTGGTTCCAAGATGGCGACCAGGGGGTGGGGCAACTGTCAAGGGGCGGGGCTACCCATACGGACCTCGACAGCTCACCAAAACTCATCAAGCAGCCCTCCGCCCAAAATAATTGCCCACCCCTGGCATAGAGAAATATGTTGCGAATTAAAGAGTGGCATGTATTTGGGACCTTTAGGACAGTTATCAGCAGGTATCACTTTGATGACTGGGGCTCTCTCTTCTCATGCCCAAACCTCACTTATTTACTTAAAATAAAAGGAAACTGTACAGTTTTCAAATGTCTCGGGAAAGCAGCTGCCAAAAATAACCATGCCTGAATCAGTGGCCTGCCAGTGTCAAGTTCTTTGAAATAGCATCTTTAGTATTTCCTATTCTTTCTAGAAAATCAAGTTTGTCTGGCAAAGCCTTTCTGCTTTTAGATGTCAGCAACACAGGAACATTTACCTTACTTTGTAAAGCAAGAAATTGTTTTGATGACCAAAACACTTATTTTAAGCACTTCCTAATGTTACACTTCACCAACTCACAGAACAGAACCCAAGTCCTCTACTTCTTTTCAGATCCTACTCACATTTGTCAGATCAAAACCAAGAACAGGAAGTTTTAGGGCAGATGAAGTAGAAGCAGCAAAAACAAACATTGCACCAAAATCCTGGACACAGAAACCATCAGTGCCAGCTCCAGTGCATGGAATAAAAGCTTAGCGTTGTATTCAATCACACGAACATGTTCAGGTAACACCCACTATGCAGGATAAACAGGTACGTGTACAAGTCAGTGGAGTCGAGGCTGCCAGAGTCTTTTTGACAGGAATGCAATAAATAGTATTTATAGCTCATTACCTGTGAGTCTACAAACTTTCCTGGCTTCCATGGACTTTTGACTCAGTATTAATCTACATAAATAAAAGGACTTCTGGAGGGAAAAAAAGAGTGCTTATGCTATAGAAAGAGTGCTCTTGGGGCCTTATTACTCATTAATTTTAGATGGCTCCTGGAGCTCTTAACCCCTGGAGTGTCCACATACTAACAACTGAAACTATTTTTAAGCATGGTTTAGGTAGCTTAAGGTTACACCACTTGAGGGCAAGTTTATCTCTGATTGATGATACCCAGCTCATGTTCCATTATGGGTGGCCACTCCCCACAGATGAGGTGCCCAAGTTGCAGTCCACCAGCATCCCAGGATGCAATGTCCCCTTCTCCACCCTCTTCTTCTGTGTGTACAAATATTGTATCCCCTAAACTCTACTACCAAGGGGCTGTGTTGGCACCAAGCCAACTCCCCCTCCTGCCCCCAAAGGTGTGACCTTCCCACCTCCAGGGCTGCAATGCCATGAAAGCAGCCTGCACAGCACATACTACCTAGCCATGTTGTAGGGTGCAGATGGGTCCAAGAGTGGGATCTGGTCGGGTATGGGGCGAAAAAGGTAGGAAGCCAGATTGGGTCCCCATGAGGTGGGGCTTCCTTTCCAGGGTAGGGCTAAAAGCAACTCCAAATGTGCCTTCCCTCACCACTCCCACATCCTTGCCACTTTGGGAAACACGAGAAGCTACCCCCACCCCACAATCCCAAATTCCAATTTATTAAAACATGGAACCTTCTTTACTTTACTTTCTCTTCATTTAAAAAAAAAATTATACTACTATTTATTTTATTTTTCACCACTGCTGCTCCACAGGAAAGCACTAGCCCTCCTCCCCCCCACCCCCAGCACAGGGACTGCTCGGCCACTGGCAACTTGTCCTCCCCTCCCCGCCACTGGAGAGGCAGGTAAGGGTCGTGCCCAACCCTTGCGTACACGACACAGGGGTTTACTTCACCTTGAACTGAAGCAGTGTTTTTCAAGACCCACCACTTCAATTTAGGGAGAATTAAACTGAAGTAAACCCCCTTGGCATGTACAAATGCCCATTATGGAACAGGAGCTGGTTTATGTGGATCAAGCAATAATCCTGCCCTGGGGTGCCATAAGGGTGAGTCACATAATGAGTGCTTTAAACCACTTAAAGGTGTTAATGTGAAGACAATCCAGGGGTTAGGAGCTCCAGGACCCACCCAAAATAAACACATAACAAGGCCCTAAAAGGTGCCAACGCTCCAAGCTTGAGAAAGCACTAGCACCAATCAACATTTGAGCAGCTCAAAGTACAGTGTGTAACAAGGCCCTTGCCCTTCACCTCCTATTAGAGACCCCGGCAAATAGGAAACATTCAGTTTTTGAACACAAGTAAAAGAGAAAAACACTCCTGAAGATGGACCTCCTCCCTTATAGCAAGAGATCACACTGTTTACTGGACATGTCTTCTTTGCAGTGCACAAACAACTCTGGCTTTCTTTATTGAACCTGACTGGCTGCAACATGAGAAAGATTAATAACCATATCATGCTCTTTGGACTCACACTGAGGATGAAGACAGCTTGCTCTATGAAAAGTATGTAGCTATTCTTTCAAGACAAAATGGATTAAGTACAAGTTAGAAGCAGACAGACAAAACAGAAACATCCAATTTTGCTACTCTGTGGTAAGTTCCTCCAGCTCTTTAACTAGTGTAGATGCTTCTTTTGTCCATGCCCTGAACTGTATCATTCTGTAACAAATACCTTTGAACATCAGCTCTTTCCTCACCGACCTGTACCACACCATATGAATATATGCACCACCCACACACCTTGTATGTTCTACTTACTTAGTTCAACGTTCTCCCTTGTTGCCCCCCTGGACAAAAAAAACAATAGTACCATGCTGTATCTTACCTCATGGGCGCACACAACATAAGCTGAATAACTGTGGTGACAAGGCAGACACAAAAGTTCCTTGCCTCTCTCTCTCTTCCACCAGATACCAGTAATTTGGACAAAATAATTTTCACATTGAAGTAAAATTCCTTTCTGTCACATGTTTTCCTATCATCTCTATGATCCTGATAAGAAAAAAAGAGAAAGAATCAGGATCTTGTAGATCTGATCCTTGTTTCTCTTGAGTGTTGGAAGCAGGAAACATGGAGAGCTCCATCACAGGGCCACTAAGCCAATTGCTCTACCAGTTTCAAAGTCCACTCCAGCTTCCTCCTGCTGGCACTGGATTTATGACCCAGATAACTTGTTCCGGGCAGACCCAAACCTTCAGACCAGTCATGGCCTTTCCTCTCAATAATAGGCAAGTTTTATTGATACAGATAGCAGATAAGAATAATGCAAACAATTCTTTATCTACCTCCTGTGACCTACTGAGCAGGATGGTCCCCACCCCTAAGTCAGTGCCAGGGCAAGCTTGGCTGAAGAACCAGCACTGACCACTCTGTGTTGCTTGGGAGACACTTGGGCCCAGCCCCGCCAAGCACACATGTACCTGGCCCTGAGGGGTTGGACCTGGTGGGGATGTTAACATAGGCACAGGTGTGTGCAGGCCTTGGCGGGGAGCTGCAGCAGGAGGGCATATGTGTGCAGCACCTGGCACATTAAGACCTGGGTCCCAGCTAGAAGCCACCAACCCATGGCTGAATGAATGGAATGAAAACAAACTGAATTAAAATTTCTGTGAATTTTGGGGTGAAGTTGGGATCTGAAGTAAGAGGGCTAGATGGTGCAAGAGCAGTTACCAGGGGCTGCAGTCTGCAGCTGGAATGATTCAAGGATTTCATCTCAAGACAGAGAGGCAGGAGGCCTGAGACATAAGGATGGAGGCAGAGGTGCACCCAGCCCCATATTAACAACAGATGCTTCCCCTTTCATGGATGTCAGCAGGTTCCTGAGGGGTGTCAGACCAGCAGGGAAAGGGACTGCATGAGAAAAACCCATCTTTTGCCCAAGTGGAAGAAGCGACTTTGTCCCTGACTCCTCTTGGACCTCCTGGGAGGCAACAGTGATGGGCTGCAGGGAGGTGAGAGTTCTCTCAGGGCTGTGATGCCGGATGGCACTATAGCAGACTGATTGGTGGAGCCCATCCGCCAATCAGAAGCAAGCTAGGGAAAGCAAGGCCACACCCTTTCCCAGAAGGGACGGGGCAAGGAGCAGTCTGGACTTGGTTTGAGACTGCACCCAGACTTCTGTGGGTCTGAGGAAGTTTTGGCCCCTCTGCAGCTGTGGTGGTTGGGCCAGCAGTGGCAACATCACTCACCTGCCCCTAGTTATGCTACTGCTAAGGCCACAAACAGTGGCCAAGGAGAACTCCTTTCTTCCCCTCTTGAGTGGGAATCCTGTCTACTCTCAGGCAAGGAGGGAGCATGTGGCATCTAATTTTCACTATGACAGGCGCTTTAATGGAGCATCCATTTATCATACACTTGCAGACATCTCTCAAGATATCTGGAATCTAGAGAAAATGTCAGACATCCTTCCTTTGGGTTTTCATACAACAGAGAGTACAGAAAGATACAAACCTTCTTCTCTGGCTCTGGTCTCTCCGGCTCTGACCCAGCCCATCTGGGAGCTGTCACCACTTCTCCCTGGCTGGGCGGCAGTCTGGCAGGGCTGTCCCTAGCTACTATTTACTGTCCCAATTCAGAGCAGAGACTGCAGCAGAAGGGAAGAGGGGATAGTGAGGAGGCAGGAAGCAGTGGGAACAGGCTATGGCGGACAGGCTTTGGTGGAGGGAGAGAGTGGGGGTGAGGCACAGGGGCAAGGAGCAGGGGGACACATGGCAATGGGGCACAGGACAATGGACATTAGTCTGCTTTTCCCTCCACAGCAGTGGGGGGGGACACATTTCAAGAAGATCCCTGCAATTAAATAGATTTTAGACATGGAAAATTATAAATTGGTTATAATTTTCCATCTCTCGAACCTAATTGTTGTGTGGGGGGGGGTCTTCTTAAATTCAAAGCTGTCTTGCATTGGGGTAAACAAGGTTTTCTGTTTTTGAACAGGTGGAAGAACATCTGGGGAACAGAATAAACTAAGTTGGAGGAGGAAAAGGAAGAAGTGGCATTTTTATGCCACCCTAATAAATATTTCAGTATTTTATCCCCTGTGAAATAGCATCAGAGGAGGCTGAGGTAAACCTCAGCTCAGGTGATCCTTGGTTCTGGTGATCAGGGCACTCCAAGTTCAGTTCCTTCCTTTGCCTGATTCAGAGCAGGGATTTGAACCAGCACACACTAGACCCAGTGTGTGAGACAGACTTATGGCCATCTGTGGAACATTTACTTTTAGAGTAAATATAGATGGGGTGGATCAAGGCAAGTTTTTCTACCTTGAGGAAGGGGTTTCCAACTTGAGAAGTCTGAGAAATACTAACTTAAATAAAACTCAAGGCTACTCTAAGTTACACCACTGCAGTAGGATGCTGTGATGCTTTGTGAAGTGACTGAGCACCAGGCACGGTCCTCTGCCTCTGATGTATATTCCCCACAACCCTCTATATCATCCAGATTAACAGTGAGAGCATGGGAAGAGTTTAATAGCAAATAGTGGTCAATCCCAGTGGTACTCAACCTTTTTTGAGCCTTGGTCTGGGCTGCACCGCAAGCAACCTCCCGCTTCTGAAAGAGGATGGAAGGAAAGAGAGGAAAGAGAAATGGCTGTGAATGGAGCTTGCCTCTGATAAACAGTGCTTACTATATGAGAGGTGGGTGAGGAAGAGAGTGAACAGTGCCCGCTGTAGGGGAGGGGAGAAGAAGAGAACAAGGACAGCTGTGGAAAGGATCAGTGGCACAGGGGAGGGCAGGGAAGGGGATGCACCAGGGTGAGCTGCTTACTGCTGCTCCCCCATGCCACAGGCTAGATACAGTCACTCTGGGGACCAGATCAAGACCATGGGACATTAGCTGAGCACCACTGGTCTGTCCTGTTACTCGGTCACAGTGTTCTTATCCACGCCCTGCTACTCACATGGCAAAAGGTTGAGTCCACTGCGCTATCAAGTTGTCTAATTATGCAACCAGTAGGTCTCTGCACTTTGCCTGGGGAAAAAAGGGGGCTGGTCCAGGGCTGAGTTGCAGGTATTATAAGATATGTACATCCCACTCCACAAGTTTCAAGGGCTCAGAATAAAGAAAAGGCATTATTACGTTATTTTCTTCAGTTTGCATTCAGGATGTTTCAGTCCCTCACACAGCAGGCGTACTGCTGAATCTTCCACCTGTGTCTCATACAGCTGCAATTCTGTCAGAGTTTGGCTTGTGCTGAGGGCAGAGGAGAGGTTCTCAAAATCTCCTACTTTGAGACCACAAGAAATCAAGCTGCAGGAGGGGAAGAAATATAGAGAGAAACAAATAATTAGCGCCATTCTATGCATTCCTTTCACTGATGCCTAAACTAAGAGACAAGACTTGCATTTTATTTCTATTCAAATAATAATAACAAGAGACCAATGTTAGGGTAATGATATGGATTTTGGGGACCACTGGATTTGTAGCTGAACAAAGGCTTTTTCCTGTGTCTCAGCAGAGCTGCTGGTCATAAGGCAGATGATGTATTAAAAATAACCTTACAAATGCTTAGGCAAGCAGTTTTCTAAACAAAGTCATAGTGTTAGACTAGCTCATTGTGTAAGAAGAACAAGATGCAGCCCACCAGCTATCGTCAGGAGATAAAGCAGAAGCAAGACCTTGGAGATGGTACTGCAGTCAGCAAGAACCAGAAAAAAAAACAGTGATTGACCAAGAGTATCCGGATTCATGGCCTTATGCATGCGCTCTTAGCAGAGAGGCATGTAAATGAATGAAATGTATAAGCAGTTCCATGCTAATGAAGTAAACATTAAACCAAGGTGGATCTTGAGATGGGAGGAGAAATGGGTGGAACAAAAGGAGGGACGAGGGTGGTGTGGATGTTAATACATATGAATCAAGGTGTATAAAATGTGAAAAAATTAATGTTCAGGGCTGCTCCTCATGTTCATAGACTGGGTGTCTGTGAGGGAGCTTGCCAGAAGCTGTCTCTATTCTAAATAAAGCTGTTGTGAGCAATGTGTGCAAGTAGCGTTTGCTCCCTGCTTGCTCTGGCTAATGAGTAACAGGACCCATGAGCAATTGGGTCGTCGTCTCCCTAGTTGTCGGGCGCCGCATGGAGTCAGGGCCTAACAACCAACACAAAGTTCCAGCCCCCTTAGACATAATTAGTGCTCCAGCTACCCCAGGAGCATTAAAACAATTCTTCACACAAGACCTCAGCCATCCTAAAGGAGCATCCTCACATCCTTTCATCCTCCTGGACAGCATCCCTCAGACCTCTTTCCAAGACACCATCAAACAGGTGCAGCACATCAGGACGTCTCCAGATCTAGAGTTACTGACACCAAGGAGGAGCAGGCAAGGTCCACAGTACTGGAGCCCTCCTACAAAAAATCCAACTGGCACCCCGCCTTCCCTTGCCCCCTGGATGAGCCACCCACGGCTCCATCCCGCAGTCCGCTCCTGCCCCTGCCCCTGCCTTAGCGCATGCAGTGCCTGCTCGGGGTACATGAGTTGAAACTTTGAGACAGAAGGGGTACACGTGTTAAAAAAGGTTGAAAACCCCTGTACTATATTTTAATTTTATTTCAAAAAATATTTTTTTGTGATTTATATGTGTTTGCATAGTATATATAGAGATGATTGCCAAGTGCCACCGCCCAGCAGCATGACTTTACAGCCACATCAAAGAGCTGCATGTGGTGGCAAGGAGTGGATCCAGGCCAGCCCACCTTTATTGTGCAGGGCTCACATGCAGCTCATGGGACTCTCATGGAATTGTGGGGGAAGCCTTGCGCTATGAAACCAGTGGCCTGGCCCCTCCTGGGAGGCTACTGGAAAGCAGTGGAGTCCTGGGAGCTGCA
>NW_005843334.1:84158-84714 GCF_000455745.1 Alligator sinensis | reverse complement strand
AGGGCTTCCCCCTGTGCCATGCAAGTCCCGGGACCTGCATGTAACCCATGGGGAGCTCCCCACACTAGAAGCAGTCAGGTCTGGCTCAACACCTTAATGACCTGTGCAATTTCCAGAAGTGGCTGGATCCATGTGCCACTCGGTGGAGGCTCCTGTGAGGGCTTTGAGCACCCTGACGGCCTACTGCAAGTAGCTGGGACCAGTTTTGTTCAAAATCTTCATCAAAAAGCTGGAAGATGGCATAGAGTGCACCCTCAGCAAGACTGCACATGACATCACAATGGAGCGTAGGGCTAGGATTCAGAGTGACCTAGATAAATTGGAGGATTGGGCCAAAATAAATCTCATGAGGTTCAACAAGGTCAAGTACAAAGTCCTGCACTTAGGATGGATCAATCCCATGCACTGGTACAGGCTGGGGGTTGACTGACTGGGCAGCAACTCTGCAGAAAATGACCTGGGGGTTACAGTGGACAATAAGATGAATATAAGCCAACAGTGTGCCCTTGTTGCAAAGAAGACTAACGGCCTACTGGGATGCACTGGTAGAAGTGTT
>NW_005843334.1:82414-84148 GCF_000455745.1 Alligator sinensis | reverse complement strand
AAGGGAAGTGATTATTTCCTTCTATTCAGCCTGGTAACGCCACATCTGGAGTGCTGTGTCCAGTTTTGGGCCCCCCACTACAGGAAGGATTTGAACAAACTGGAGAGAGTGCAGCAAACGGCAACGAAAATGGTTCAGGGGCTGGGGAACATGACTTATGAGGAGAAGTTGAGAGACAGGGCTTATTTAGACTGAAGAAGAAGAGACTGAGAGGGGATTTAATAGCAGCCTTCAACTACATGAAAGGGAGTACAAAAAAGGATGGAGCTAGACAATTCTCTAGCTCAACATTCCTAACATCCCAGTGGCACCTGACTGAACAAGCAGCAATGGTCTCAGGTTGCAGCAAGGGAAGTTTAGGTTATATATTAGGAAGAATTTTCTGACTTGGCGGCTAGCGATTGGCTTGCTAGTCGTATAAGAGGTTTGAGCAGTTTCCGCCCAAGTTGATAGAGGACTCCACAACCATCTCGTGGGGACTCTGAGCACGCGGCAGAGTAATAGAAACTTTGCGTGTGTCTCAGAGGAGTTCGGCGGCCTGATCAACCACTAACCTCTTCCCGTCTCGTTCGTTAAATTCTTAAGACGTATCTACAGTTTTGTGCGCTCGTCAAGGGTATCCAGAGCTCTGTCGTGTTTGTTTTTGCAGAGCCTAGCAAACTCCGTGCGTGTGTCTTCGGTGGAGCCTAGCAAACTCCACTTGTGTTTGTCTGTAACTGCAACTCAAGAAAGTTTTTCCTGCCTGCACCATGACCACCTACAGTGTAAGTAAAACAATCCTTAATTAACCGCTATGAGTCCGTGCCTAATTCTAGTCCGTCGTGCAAAAGTACCCGCCCTACCGTTACGGGCTCCCGGCCACAGCCCACCGTGCGCCCCCGAAAGCCTTGGACCGCTCCCGGCCCGCACATGGTGACGAGGATGGGATCCGGGGAAGGCACGATGGAACTAGAATTAGTTAAGAACTGCCCTTGGCGCAGTGGAAAACGCCAAGTAGACAACATCATGGAACTGGAGGTGCATATCGCTTACCACCAGGCGGGCGGAACGGGTGAAAGGTTTATCAGTGGACATCTTTTGCTGAAGGGAGAAGAGGGAGCTTCCAAAGACGGAACCCCAAGAGAGAGGGAAGTGTATCTTCACCCCGCAGCATTCGGGTGTATAATGAATGATGAGCGGGTCCTGTTCAGGCCCCTCGAGACTATGTCCCTCGCCAGAGTCAACCCGGCAGGCGCAGTAAACCCGACCCTCACCCAGGAGTGTGCCCGTTGCTCGCGATGTGCTCAGGAGAGTGAAGAACCGGTGCCGATCGACCGGTTCGCCCCCTTTATGGTGGTGTCTAAATTGAGGGGTTGCGAGCGTCTATCCGAGCTCCGTGAAGATCTGGAGATGGAGGGACGTGCCGCAGATGAGAGGGTGGCCCCGAAGTACGACAAGGGGAGAATGTTAACTGCAACATTTCGTACCATAACTGATTTGATGCAGAAAAATGCAAGTTTAAGAGCCCAGCTGCATATGGCCATTCAAGCGGTCAAAGAGGTGGCTGAGAAAGAAAGTCTTGAGATGCCACGCCAAGATGGCACCGAGCAGGAGAGAGACCGCGTGGAAGAACCGGAAGAGAAGGGTGGAGCTTCGGAGGAACTCGCGAGAGTTCGGCTGGCGACCCCGCCCACCGACGCAGCGTCGCTTCCGGGGACCACGCCTTCTTGCCGGCGGACGGGAGAATTAAGAGGG
>NW_005843334.1:76330-81235 GCF_000455745.1 Alligator sinensis | reverse complement strand
GCGTGTGTCTCAGAGGAGTTCGGCGGCCTGATCAACCACCAACCTCTTCCCGTCTCGTTCGTTAAATTCTTAAGACTTATCTACGGTTTTGCGCGCTTGTCAAGGGTATCCAGAGCTCTGTCGTGTTTGTTTTTGCGGAGCCTAGCAAACTCCGTGCGTGTGTCTTTGGTGGAGCCTAGCAAACTCCACTTGTGTTTGTCTGTAACTGCAACTCAAGAAAGTTTTTCCTGCCTGCACCGCGACCACCTACGGTGCAAGTAAAACAATCTTTAATTAACCGCTATGAGTCCATGCTTAATTCTAGTCTGTCATGCAAAAGTACCCGCCCTACCGTTGCGGGCTCCCGGCCACAGCCCGCCGCACACCCCCGAAAGCCTCGGACCGCTCCTGGCCCGCACACTGTGTTTCATGGGGGGCATGCGAGGGGCTCCCCAAGCCCCCCACCCTCCCTCACACCTTGTCCACCCAAGCTCTACTTTCCAACTGCCCGGGTGGGTTCATGACCCAGGCCCCATGATCTGCTTTCCTGCCAGCCCCAGCCCCATACTATTCGCTCCAGCCTGCTGACAGCAATTCAGAGCTATGCACATCATGGAGGGTATTAGCACTTAAGGTGAGACTGCTCACAGTTCAATCTAACTTTAAAACCAGATAACATTTCTTAGAGTTAGCGCATGAAAACTGCACTGTGTAGCAACACCCTTACTGAATAAAATAACCTTTGAACCTACTTTTGAACATGCCACATGTACGGCATGACTAGCAACTGTGCGATGCAATTTTTTACCTGCCCAAATGATACAAAACTGTGGTAGGTCTCTTCCTACAATTTAGGATAATTTTGGTATTTCTCACAGGGACATTCAGTGTAGTGCTGAAATCCTAGGAGAAACAGCTCAAATCCCAACAGCCCAAGCTCAACAGGAATACTTGGAGGGACACCAGCTCTTACAAACCTGAGTTTCTGCAGTTTACAGTTGGGATGTTTCAGTCCCTCACACAGCAGACGCACTCCTCCATCCTCCAGGTTGTTCCACCGCAGGTCCGGCTCTATCAGGGTCTGGCTGGTGCTGAGAGCAGAGGAGAGATACTCATAGCCAACAGCTTCCAGACCACAGTCCCACAATCTGCAGGAGGCAGAGAGATAAAAAAAAGGATCATCAATAATCAGTTGGGCCCATTCTTTGCCTTTCCCTTCACTGATTTTGCTTTGCTTTGATCACAGGATTCTAAACAGATAGACAATACAAGTATTGTATTTTTATTCAAATACTAAGAGATCTGCACAAATCCCCAGGCCCATAGGAACACTAAAAATGTATTCACACAAGACCTCAGGTACCCTCAAGGAGCTTCTTCACACCCCTTCTGCCACAGGGATGATTTAGGGATGGTGGGGTGGGGTTCAGAGATAAGGGGACTAGCGTGGGAAGTCCAGGAGCCAGGAGTCTAGATACTAGTGGCTAGTCAGGGGTTAGAGACTGGGAGACAGGACAAGTGTTCAGGCAGAGGGTGGACACTGGGAACCAGGCAAGGTGGCACAGTGGTGGGAACATAACATATATAAACCAAGGCGTATAGGGGACACTATAATACTCCAAGGGGACGGGATTCAATAAAGGTTAGGAGGCATTCACATTCGTAGACATATTCATCCAGTTGACAAAAGACAAATTTAACAAAGTATAAAGCGCAAACAACACAACAAACAATACTGGTTGACAAAATATAAAATGCACAAAATATAAAACGCAAAATAACAAAAGATATACCTGGAGGGAGGTGAGGGAAAAACCACAAAGACCAACTTCACTCCGACAAGAATTTCTCCCCCTGTCACTTCACTCACCCCTACTTAACCCAGTCAGGACTTAAACTTGGACCTCCCACATGGGAGGCAGAAAGCCTACCACACTGCTGGACTGCTCCAGGCTGCTAGGGCTTTGACCTTCCAGGAACTCCTGCCTCACATCAAGCTACCCTGCCTCTTGCAGGAGAAACCAGAAGCAGAGCTGGGAGCCTCTCAGGTCGCTGCAAAGCTTCTTGCTGGAGCCAGGTAGGTAACCCCTCCTGCCAGCCGCACATCACGCTGCCCCAGCCTCTCGCTGGGGATCCTGGAGCCCAGCAGGGAGCCTCTCCTGCTGACCACATGCTGCACTGCTGATAGTTCAACCACCACCTGTGGGTCCTGCTCCTTCAGGCTGTTCTGGGGCAACTGCTCCCGCCCCGCTGGCCCAGCTCTTGCCAGCTCTTTGAAACTCTTTCCTTGTCATCCCTCACAGGTCTCCCTGAGTCAGCTGTGCTGCCCCTTTTATCCCCCTCCAGGTGACCGGAGGGGCCGATTAGGGGACATGGAGGGTGAGTCTCCAGGGCCTGATTGATGAGGAAAGGGAATCTCACGCCCTCCAATAATTTTTTACCCTTTCAAAACCCCTGGGCCAAATCACTACCAGCTGGCCCATCACAGAGAAATAGAGAAGTAGTGCTGGAAGGGCACACCAATATCATCCTGATATAAAATGTTGTCAATATATGATCAAGAGGTCCCAGGTAAGGAGCCATGCCCCCTGCTACCTGCCCCCTACTATCCCCATCCCATCCCAATCTGACCATGGGGTAAAATTCCTTTCTGACCCCAAATATGGCGTTAGTCTGACCCTGAGCAGAAGTGCAAGAATCTCTGGCCAGAAACCTTCAGCTTTGTTCCTAGCAAGAGCATTGGCCCACCCCACTCAAAGCCCCAAGGCGTCCCAAAGGCTCAAGGATGCAGTGTCCTCCCTCCAGCCCTTGTTCTTGCCCACCCCCGCTCTCCCACTGCTGTCTCCACTACAAAGGGGCAGGCACTGGAAAAAGGAATTTGTGTGCTTCATCCACTGTACCCAGCCAATCCTGGCTCCATGCATAGGTGCAGCCTGTAGTTGGGGTGTGATTCATGCAAATCTGGGGCTCTCCCTCAGCCCAGATCGGTTGGGAACAGCAGCGGAGGCAGGGGGGATGCATTCTCACTACCACACCCTGCCTACCACAGGATCTGCCCCTGGCTGTAAGGCCTCTGTCCTGCTCAGCGCACAGACAAATCCCTGTATTTGTAATGATGAGAACCACAAGGCTGACCAGTGGGAAGAGAAACAACCTGGATGTGGCACGGACTGTGCAGTGACAGATGCCCCTTATTCCCACATTCAGGGGAGTCTGGCAGCTCCTCTCCATGACATGGTGCAGAAAGGAGGGGCCAGATCCCACTGAAGAAGGGGGGAAGATTATTTGCCACTAATGGGAGGAATGAAAGGAGAAAATAAAAACCCAAGAGATGAGAAGCCAGATTGTCCCCAAATTATTTCCTGTGAGAATCTGTCAAACACTGGCATTCTCTCTGCCCATTTTGTAATGATAAAACACGCAAAATCCAATATCAGTGTGTGCCCCCAAGTGCTAGTGTTCTGGAAGTGGTGAATTACATGTCCATGGTCACTTGGTTCACACCGGTCATGATCTTCCAGACCTCTATCATAGCTCCCCCTTGTTAACACCCTCAAAGAACTCCAGCAAACTGTGAGGCAGGATTTCCTTTAGAAGAACCCTGCTGATTTCTTCCCAGCACTTTGTATTTGTCCACATGACTAATGAGTTAATTCTGTATTCCACTCCACCAGCTTGCCAGAGAGAAAAGGTACGCTCACTGGTCGGTAGTTCCCAGATACACCTCTGGAAATCTTTTCTGAAGATGGTCTCAACTGAACTCCATTGCTAAAACTACAAAACAATTCATATTCAGATTTCCTCATTGTCTGCTCTCTGTTTGTGGGCTACACCAATCACTGGGCTTTCCTGCTTGCCCTGTAAGTCTATTGCCTACATTGGCTCTGCCCTCATTTAAGCTACAAGGTTAAGTGCCCATCAGCAATGATAAAGCACAGGAAGCCTCCTTCACACCTTTAGCTGGAATGTCTCCGTCCCTCTCATAATGGCCACTCTCTGTATTGTTCATCATTGTGAATTCCACGCTCAAGATTTCATCTAGGGGAAAAGATATTTATTTGGCCATGTGACTACCAGCTGGGCTACCTCTGCCCCCGGCGCATTCTAGTGCAGCTGATGGGTAAGCAGCCCAGCTCTGCTGCCTCCCGCCCCTTGGCAATTCAGTGGAGGCAGCCCCTGGTACAATCTAGCACCAGGGATGGGGCAGCAGTCCAGCTGGGCTGGACTTGTCATCCCCAGCCTATGGTAGAAACGTTTTGTCTAGCCTCGTTTTGTTTTGAGGCTATTTCAACGGTCTTTCATTCCGATTTTGCTGTTTTGACCTCGAAATTGGTCAAAACAGTGTCGAAATGAAACAGCCAGTGAAATTTTGCATGGCCCTACTACTCAATTCCAAGATGAGGATTTTTCCCCCCATTTAACATGGGGTAAAAGCCCCTCATCTTGGAGTCATGTACAAGGTGGTGTGGGGGAAGGCAGCTGCTGCTTCTGCACCTCTGGGCCCAATCCTGGGTTGGGCCTGGAGCCACAGCTGCTGCCTCCATCCCCACTGGATCTGCACCCTTTTCCTTTCAGCCCCACAACCTCAGGCCCTCACCCCTCTTCACTTCCAAACTCCCTGCACCAGTTCCACTCTCCCAGCCACACCCCTGCTTACCTTTGCCCGAGCTCTGGCAGGCTCTATCCTCCCTGTAGCCTGGAGCACACAGCAGAGCCCCAGCCTGGTCCTGTAGCAGCAATGCCAGCTCTGTGCTTCTGCTATAGGACCGAGCAGGGGCTGTGCTCCCTGCCCCAGGCTGCAGCAGGGCCAGAGCCTGCAGGTGCCAGAGCAAAGGTATAGATGGTGGAAGAGTACAGGGGAGGCAGAGGCTTTGGGGAAGGAAGATCAGGTGAAAGAGCATGGGGGCCTGAGACTATGAGGAAGCA
>NW_005843334.1:56418-76299 GCF_000455745.1 Alligator sinensis | reverse complement strand
AAAAAAAGGGTGGGGGGGGGGGGGGAAAGGGGCCGAAGGCTGCAAAGGTGGGAGGGGGAAGATACAAGGGGGTTAAGCGGGGGAGGGGGCAATCTGTCCGTCCCTTCACCTCCTCCACACTACCTGCCAGCTATCTTCTGTGCCCTACTTCCTACCCCCACTGCTCCTTCTACTACCTGTCCACTTACAGCCTCCCCCACCACTTGCCCTATGATTGGCGACACATAGGGTATGCGTATGGGTGCACATGCATCCCCTGATCTTGGCGGTGCAACCCCTGCAAAAAGCGCTGCTGGCCAATGCCACCACCGGCAGCTGAGAGAGCCCACCACTCATCACCCCGACAACCCTCTGGCCACCTGCTTGCTGCTCACTGACGCCACGCCTCCGCCGCTACCACTGCCTGTGGGAGTTCGCTGTGCCCCGCCAGCCTCTGGAGACATGCGGTGTTCATGTGCCCCTGACACTGCCTCCACCACCAGTGTCATCTTGTTGCAACAAAAAAGGAGCTCACAGCATACTGGGTTGTATTAATAGGAGTGTCACCTACAAATCAAGGGAAATGTCTCTTTCACTCTATTAAGCACTGGTGAAGCCACCCCTGGAGTCCAGTTTTTGGCCTTGCACTTCAAGATGGATGTGGACAACTAGAAAAAGTCCAAAAAGAGCAACAGAAAGGTTACAAACCTGGGAAGCATGAGTTATGAGGACAAGTCAAAAGAACTAAGGTTACTTAGACTAGAGAAGAGAGGGCTGTCCCCTGGATGCCCACGCAATACTCTTATATTTTTCCCCAGTAACAATACCAGTCTTCAAAATACCCAAATAGTAATCATAGAGTGGATGGAGATGGGATTTTCTCTGTGGCCATAGGGAGGACAGGACTAGGAGCAATGAACTCAAGCTGTAAAAGAGGAAATTGAGGTTGGAGGTTATGAAGAAGTTGCTGACTATGAGCGTGGTCAAACACTGGAAAAGGCTACCTAGAGAAGTTGCAGAACTCCATGAATGGAGTTCTGCATTCCAAACTTCCATTTCCATGAAAGGACATACACTGGGCTGGGGTGGTTTAGTCAGGGATGGTCCTGCCTTGATCAGGGGACATTGAGAGGTCCCTTCCAGCCCTTCTTTCCTGTGATTTTTATTATACATGTCCAAAATTAACCAGTAAAGCCTGTTCTCTTCCTTGTCCCAGGGAAAACATCATTGCTCTGCCTTTGGGGGCAACAGAGGAGGCAGACATCCCAGCCTCATGAGTCACAGTTTGCCTCTTTTTGTAGTACTTGCCTTTCAGTGTTTGGTGGTATTGGCAAGCAGTGGTCCGCTACTACTGCATTCTTGAGAAATCCAAAATCTAGATCTAGGCTTGGCAGAATTCAACTTTTATTTTTTAATAATTCTGATGGCTAAAATGCATGTTGATTTTTAAGCATTTATTTTTGCTTTATAGCCATTGGCAGTTTCAGGTTTGGGTGACATTAGGGGTGTGGGGGGCAGACAATTTAGTAACAAGAGTATACTGATAAAAAAAAAAATCTCTTTTTTTTTAAATCACATATGAAAATATACATAGTAAATATCCATAAATCACTAAATCACAGCTGCTTTAAATCATTTTGTTCATTCATCAGGAAAGAGTCTCATGGGTACTCCCACAGCTCCAGGACCATGGGTTGGGGACAGAAGCAGCTACAGCCCTCAACCCCCAAGGTTTAGTCAGCCCTGGCTGGCCGGTGCAAGACCCTGCTGTCACTGGGCTGGAGCCTTAAATATTCCCTACGCCCTACCCTGCCCTCTGAGTAAGGATTTTAGAGCCTGTTATCTCCCTCCAGCTGCTTCCTGCAGGTGTGAAGGAGCAACTAATTGTTTAATTGCTGCATCATTAGGCAGGAAGGGGCAGCTAACTGCTTAATAAATGAGTCATTAGGCTGCAAGGTTTTCCTCTTATATCTCTCTGCCCTCTCTCTCTCCACTAACAGGGGTAAGAGTTCCCTTTTACAGTCCCTTTTCTATAAATGTTGATTATTACCAATAGAAATAGCTTTCCATCAGCCTGTGAGAGTGAACTGACATCATTGTTCATTGAAGTTTATGGATTAAAAAAAAAAAAAAAGAGATTGAATTCTACCAAGCCTATCTATAGCACAGTACAGCAAAACCCATTGCAGACTAGCAGAGATGAAACTGGAGTCAGAAGCCAGGCTCATGAAGTATTCCAGTGGAGGATTTTCCCCTTACAGTATATTTTCTAGTTTGGAACCATGGGACATATCTAGACAAGCCTGGATGTTTGGGGCCCTGGGCACAAGTAGTGGCAGTGCTGCTACTTGTCCCCAGAGAATGCCCCTTCCACCTGCATTTTGGTGTGCAGAAAGTTACCCTGGGAGTAGCAGGGGAGGCTGAGGCCAGCACTGTGCTGGGGCCAGCAGCCTTACCTGGGGTCTTCGGGGCCTCCTGGGGCTGCAGAAGTGGGGATTCTGCTGCACAGAGCCTGGCTGGCACTTGGAGCATGGTGCCAGGCAGCTGAGCTCTACTCTCGAGCAGCAACTACTGCCCATGCATGGAACTGCTCCATGTTTTTTTGGGCCCTGGATATGCAGGGGTTAACACACAACCCCCCCAAACACAAAACCAAACCTGCAGGACAAAAGAGCAGAGCAGCACACACAGGCAGCTTAGAGAACATCTAAAATGTGTGGTATGTGGCACCGCAGAGGTGTTTGCATTGCCACTTACTGCATGACCGCTCTCGTCTGGATGCGGCCACATCAGGGAACTTACACCATTTCTCCTTGCCAGCTCTTCCATGGGCTGGCAGATCTCACAGCAAGTTTGTTAGAGCAGCACAGCAGGAAAACGAGCACCTTATCCCTGTGCATCTTGTCTCAGTGCTGCCTCCCTCCCATGCCACCATCAGTGATATAGTCATTTCCCCGCCACCCCCTGAGGGCGAGAAGGAGCAGTAATGATAATGAGGAAGATCCACCATTACAATGAGAACCTCTGCAGGGATGAGTAGAAACCTTCAGCTACTGACCATCACTAAAAGGAACGAGCTCCTGCATCTCCATTAGTCTACTGCAAACAGACATCACTTTTCTCTGGCTCTCTCCTCAGGAAGAGACAGAAAACTGCAGGTGTCCTCAGCGGGGGGGGGCCTGCAGCCAAGTAGTGGCTCCCAGAACAGTGGGAAGGAAAATGAATGGAGCTCTGACTGCCCTGAGAAAAGAAATCCCTGGAAAATGGTGCATTTTGCCACATCTGGGCATATGTCTCTATCACAGTGGGTTGTAGCTTCTACCTGCTGCAACATGAGATGGGGACTTTACAATTCCTTCCACAAGACAGTTCAGGCATTTTTATCCTCTCCTTTGGTGAGAATAAAAAGGGGAAAAGAAAGAGCCATTAAATGGTGATATTTTCATTGTTCAAATGAATCCATTTGGCAACTTTTCTGAAATGCCCGACTGACGACTACAAAAAACAAGCCTGTTGTGGGATTAGCATGTACCCAGTTTCAAGACATGCCAGGTACAATGCCTGTGGAGAAACACCGATGCAGTCGGTGGGCAGATATTTAACTGTCAGTGCCCCTATGTGAATGCTGGATGTAGACATCAGGAATCAACCACATACCTGTAAAGCCTTGTATATGCAGAGGACCTGATAAATGCAGAGAAGTCAAGTGATACTTGCCTCAGTCTTTGTAACTTGCAGTTTGGATGTTTCACCCACTCACACAGCTGCCTCATTACAGGAATTTTCATTAAAGTACCACACAGATCCAAATCTATCAGGCTCCAGTGGATGGAAAACACAGTGGCAAGATCCTCCCAACTAGCTTCTGTGAGTTCAAACCAATGCAGTCTGCAGGAGAAAGAAACAGGCAGAAGAGATCACATCCGAATCTGGAATCAGCACAGCCATCCTAAGTAACCACACCCAACAGCCCCTTTCCCAGACCAGTTAGCGTCCTAGGTCCTGTGCTAAGGACCGCTCCGTTGTCAATGAACAAGTCTTGAAGGAACTTTCTGCTCTATCTCCAGTGCTTGCGTTTCAGCTTTGAATGATCAGCACTGAGAAGGGCCCATTTTCAGCTGCAAGCTCCACTTGGTGAGCTATGAGAAATAAGGGCCAGGGTCAAACTTAGTCTGTAAACACCCATTCACTGGCCAGCCACAACTCAGCATGGGCAAAAATCTGACCTTTGCATCCTGCCCCATCAGCTCTTGACCAAGCAGATTGCTTTGGCACTGGTCACTCCTCAAATGATTGATCCCAATCAGAGAAGTCCTGTGGCTACAGGGAGGCTGCTGGAGGAGATACTTGACAAAACAGAAGAACCAGGCTCCAAGAAGGGAGCTGGAGACCCTGCTCCTCCACATCCCCGACACTAGCTCTTCTTCTCCCTACAGGATGTAGCCATCTCCTGGCTCTGCCCCTCCCAGCACCTCTCAGCCCTGAGTGTCAGCAGGGAAGCAGGTGCCAAGCCCAGCACGGGCAGCATCATACCCACTTTTCCACTGAGACCAGGGATTAGAGTGGGAGAGAGATAGAAAGGGGAAGAGGCCCCAAGCAAGAAAGATGCCCAAACTTGGGGAAAAGAAGAGCCCTTGACAGGGGCCAAATTGGGAGCCTGTTGGCAGGGGCTTGTCTAGAGACTCTGGTGGGATTACAGACATAATTTTACTGGGAATAAAGGAAAAAACAGAAGAGTAAAAAGAAGCACTGCTGAGAGAGCTGACAGCCACCAGCTGAGTAGGTAACCCTGGAACAGGTTAGCTTTGTACCTCCAAGACAATTCCCAACCATAGCTGTTACATATTGATACTTTTCCTTCCCCAGAGAAGTCCACTAGAAAAAATGGAGTATGACAGTTCTTTACCCACTGAAGTGCAATAAGATTTTGCAGCTTGTAGATATTTCACCCCCCAAACCTCAGATGTGATGATATTGGGATCACTTTGCCAGAAAAGATGGGAAGTCTCAAACATTTCATAAAAATCAGAGTAGAAAAAGGCTGCGATGGTCATTCAGTCCACCCTTCTACATGTTTGCTAGATTTCACCTTACTAAACTATTCCAGAATTATTCCCATCTCATACCATATTCTAAACTTCAGGAGTCCCCAAACACACCCCAACATGAACACATGCCCACCCCCGCAAATGGGCGGGTGCACACACACACTTGCCTGTCTGCAGCTGCCCACCCATGCACAGATCCACTGGATGTCCTGGCCTCCAATCACCCTGCCCCAAGCAACTCCTTGTTGGGGCAAGCTGGGACGTACCCAGAAAGGAGAGGCGCAGCAAATTCCTGGGCATTTACTGATATTTTTAAAAGGTGCCCGGATGGAGATGTGAGGACCCAAAAAGAGGACACAGTGAGGGAAACCCTAGTCAACATCCTTTCTGTAATGGGGAGCCCAAAGCTGGGTCCAATACTCCAGATGTGGTCACCCATACCAAATACAGGGGAATAATACTTTCCCTCAATCTCCTGAGAACTCTCCTGCTAATGCAGCCCAGTATGCCATTAGCTTTCTGCACAACAAGGGCACACTGTTAGCTCATATTCATCTTATTGCCCACTGTTAGCCCCAGGTGCTTTTCTACAGAGCTGTGGCTTAGCCAGTTGGTTCCCAGCCGGTTCTGGTGCATGGGATTGTTCCTTCCTAAGTGCAGGATTTTGCACTTGTCCTTATTAAAAGGACAAGTGTAGTAGAGTCTGAACATAAATGAAAGAAATATAAAACTATTACATAAAAAGGGAAGGGGTGGGGCACCAACATCACCCTGATATGTAATAACAGGAGCATGGCATGCTAGATGTATAATAAAATAATCCTTTCATTCAGCTCAAGTAAGGTCACAACAGTACTGGGTCCAGCTATAGAATATCTAGAACAACAGCAGTAGTAAGAAGATATTTTAAAAGGAAAGAAATTACATACTGTAACTTCTTTGGTTTACAGTTTGAATCCTTCAATGCTTGACAGAGCGGGTAAATAGGCGAATGCTTTGGTTCTTCCCTGAAATACAAAAGAAAACAAAACACATATGCACCACACACATACACACACATCAAACATGCTTGTTAATC
Source organism: Alligator sinensis (assembly GCF_000455745.1). Taxonomy (NCBI): domain Eukaryota; kingdom Metazoa; phylum Chordata; order Crocodylia; family Alligatoridae; genus Alligator; species Alligator sinensis. The sequence continues at coordinate 70,194 of NW_005843334.1, read as the reverse complement.
TCCATGGATTACTTTTAATTATATTTTTTCAACAATTAATGCCCTTTTATAAGATGCGATCATACATTACCTTAGCCTTATAGAACAGCTTTAGTTCAATGCAAATCTTCCAAAACAAAACAATGTTCAATGCCAGATGTACTGGAGGATCCAGAAGCAAATAGCACATTCGTTTTAGATGGGGACACTGTGTAGCAAGCTCCAGGCTCAAGGGGTGGCTGTGACTCCCCCTGGTGGCCACACAGGTCCTGCTTCCCCCTGGATTACCGGATACCCTCCCCTTCTTCCCACCTTGATGCAATTCTTTAACTTGGAAAAGGGAGGCTGCCCGGGGGTGCCAGAAAGCACCCTCATCCACTAACAAGCTATGCCCAAGCATACTAAGAGTCTTAAAATAAAAATCTGTGGCCTCTGACCTTCCCTGTAGCCACAGTCATGCCTCACAGATGTTGTCGTCTAATCACTCAACCTTCCTGCAGCCTTGGCCTTGTGGTCTCCACACCTTTCCACTCACTGGGCCTCCTAGCCCAGGCCCACTGTGCTGGACCTAGTTTCAGCGCTCCAGCTCTTTTCACACCTTCTTTGGGTCAGGGTCCTTGGCCCCACTCCTCCCCTCCTCCTGCCACTGCTGTTCCCCTGCTCAGGCCCACTCTCAGGCCTCACCCCCCACTTCCACCCACTTTGTTGTCGCTGCCTCCAGGGAACAAGGCGCTGGCCTCGGCCCTCTCCCCCACCCCCAGTTCCGTCCCCTGTGTCCTCATCATCATGGTGATGGGCTGCCACCTGTCAGAATGCTTCTTCGTGCTCTGATTGGCTGTTTATCAGCCAATCAGAGCGTGAATAAAGCATTACAGACAGACAGACAGACTTGGGCTTTTATGACATTAGAATTAGGCAATCCACATTATATAGACATGGGCTTTTACAGAAATTATTCCAAAAGTGATCAAGAATGGTACACTCAGCCAAGAACCAAATATGACTGACATTACCCCTGCCTGCACCCCTGAATGAGCCGCTGGGCTCCGACTGTCCCACGACTTGGCCTGGCTTTTGCCTCATTCACCGAGAATGGGGCCTGGTTGGGCTAGGTCGTGGGACAACACCCACGGTGCAGGAGGGAGTGGATCAGCGGCAGATTTGCCCCTGTCCCTGCCCCTTTCCCCCCTGCACTGTGGGGGAGGGCTTTTCCTGGTGGGGGATGGGGGCAGGCTGCGCTTTGGGCAGGCGGCAAAGGCGCTGGGAGGGGGCTACAGGAGGGGCTGCAGCCACCCCAAAATTCACCATAGCCCCCGTAATCCCTTCCCAGCACAGCCTGGCTCAACACTTGCACCGGAAACAGCCCAGCTCTGCCCTGGCCCCAACCTGCAGCAGCCTGCAGCCCACCCTGCCCCATGTGCTGATCCAGGATCACGCAACTCCTATGTCCTCCCAGGGGAACACATAGTGCTGGTGCTGAGAAAGGGGGCTGAATGAGTGGGGGCTCGCATGCGGCCTTGCGCCCAGCCAATAACATGTCACCAGGGACGGGCAGGAAACATGCCTCTCCACCCCCCATCATTCAGACAGGTTGGGGTGGGGAGGTGCTGTGGTATGCTGCATGGGGCTGGCCCTGCCCAGCGTTCACCTCCCTCTCCCCCTCCCCTGGAGAAGAGGTGAATGGGCCAGGGGAGATGTTGCCACTGCGCCCTGGGGAACACACTGTTCCTTCCCTCCCAACCACATGTACCCACTATGACCTGTCTAACTGCCCCTGGGGGTATGCGTACCCACAGCTGACAACCCCTGGGCTAGGGGTATCCCATTTGAAAGGGTTTGGCAGTGGGCTAGGGGTTTCCCATTTCAAAGGGTTTGGCACTGTCTTGATATGTAACAAGGTATTTGGTGTGTGAAAACAGTGCTGCTGCCAGCTGTCCCTGGCTGTGATTCATTGTGGAGCATGCAGTTAAGAAATTTCTGTGCCTGGGGCCTGTCTCTGCCTGGGTCTGTTCATGATTCATTTGCAGTTTACAGTAAGTCAGCTCCAACCTCAGGGGAGCACATGGAGAGCCATTTTGAGGGCAGGCACAGGGGAACTTCTTGGGCAGGATATATTCAAGAGAAAGCAAATAGGGTGGGGAGAAAGGGGCCTGTCCCCTACTAATATACCACTAGATATTATTAGACAATCCACATTATACAGACATGAGCTTCTACAGAAAGTATTCCAAAAGTGATCAAGAATGGTACACCCAGCCAAAAGGCAAATATGACTGACATTACTTATTATCAGGGATCCAGGTTTTCTGTTTCTCATGAAAAAACAGAGTAAAACGTGGATTTCTCATTTTAGAGGAAGAAACCCATGGATTTTGCAGTCAGAGTTCCTGCTGGCAGACTTACAGTTTCTGCAGGTAAGTGCAGTGGGGTGGGGAGGAAATTGAGGCCCACATAGGGAGGGAGGGAGGGAGCTGGGCAGGGCTGGGGCTGGGGCTGCTGCCGAACCGAGCAGTGCATGGGGCTTGAGGCCACAATGAGCAGCTGCAGACACCAGGGGGGAGTGGGACAGGGCCACGGCCAGCTAGTCTGTGGCGCAGGGGGTGGGCAGGGCCAGTTCACCACTGCAGCTTGAAGTCCCTGGTGGGAAGAGGGAGCCTGTGCCCCTCAGATCTGTGCATGGGGCTGGGGTGGTGATGGGCACAGGCTGCCTGCTGCAGCCGAAGGCTCCCACCGGGCTGCCCTCCCCTGGAGCTGACAGGCATGACCTAGCACAGCACAGCAGAGCACAGCTGCACAGGAAAGTTGCTTGCCACTGCAAGCTCTGCACTGCCTGGACGACACATTCCCTTTGTGCATGGCAGCTTCAAGCGGCACAACCCCGCGACACTGCCCTCATTGCAGCCGTACGCACAGGAGGGACATTGCCCGGGCAGTGCAGAGCTCGCAGCAGCAAGCAGTTTCTTCATCTGGCTCCACTGTTCCCTGCAACACCAGGTTGTGCCTGCTGGGTTGCAGAAGCGCCGGGGGAGGGCAACTGGGCAGGAGACCATGTTCACAGTCTGCCCCCACCCCATGCACAGATCTGGGGGGCACGAGTCCCTCTGTCCTCCTGGGAAGTGCACGCTGAAGCGAGGAGCTGGCCCAGCATCCCCCTGAGCCCACAGCAGGCAGGCAGCAGGGGGGATCCAGGCTCTGCTCCACTGCAGCACCTGCCACCTCCTGCCAGGGGCAGTGGGCTGTGGACCTGGGTCCCTGACCAGTAGTCTTGACAGCCAAGGATCCCCCTCCGGCAGGGGAGCAGGGAGCAGGGGTGCATTTATGTTATGTGTAAAGCCACCTAGGGACTGACTTGTATTTTGGGATTAAAGAGGCAATCACTGAAGAGGAGAGCAGGCTGGGAATGATTGAAAACGGCTACTTGTTGGAGAATGTTAATTTACCAGTCTGAAACTTTCTACATGGATTCGTGTGCCTATTTTCTGAGGGAAGATTTCTCAGGTCCAGGAAGCAGTCTTTGGTTACAACCAGGAAATAGAGTTTGGTTAAAGCCAGAAAGACGAAGACACTCCGGAAAGGCCAGTAGCCCATGTTTCGGGTGCTCCCCTATGACCTGGGAGACAGAATGAAGTTCCTGTTCTAGCAAATTCAGAGCAACCATCCCCCAGGGGAGCGCACTGAGCCTCTGCCATAAGGACATGCCAAGAGAAGGAAGGGACTGACAGAAGATGGGTCTGTCCCATTTAAATGTGTTTGGCATCATTCCTGAGAGGAAAAAAGGCTTGTGACATGCGAATACTAATTCCTATCCAGCCCAGTGCAAAGGACACTGCTGTCAGCTGTCATCAGAAGAGTTTTCAGTTTGGGGAGTGTGAGGAAGATCTGTGCTTGAGGCCAACCTCTGCCCGCTTCTGTTCGTGACTCGTGCACTTTGCAAAATGAAGTGGCTCCAACCTCAGCGGAACAGAGGGAGATCCTGTCTGAGTGCAGCCAAAGAGAAACTTTTGTGTGGGGTGTGTTCAAGAAACAGTAAATAGGATTGAGAGTGGGATAACGACCTTAAGTCCCAACAAACTAGTTAATATATTAATTGTATTATCATAATAGTAATAGGCAATGTGTATTATACAGGAATGGACATTTACATCAACTAATGTATAGTTGAGCAAGAATGTACTGCATAAACTAGCTGTATCCATTACCAAGTATCAGTTAGGGGAATAAAATCCCCTCTGACACACCCAGAAGCCAAACACGACTGACATCACTGATTATTGTTTGTCTTCTGATAAGCGAGTGAACAGAGTCCTGGTGAAAGAATCATGGATGTTCAATACAATATGCTTCTTACCTTCCTTCCCTTCTCTTAGTTTGGCAGCAGCATCTCTGAGATTGATCAGAATGAAGTCTTCTATACTCACATCAACTGCATCATCTCCAGCATAGAATTGTATAAGGAGGTTCGTAGTATCTATCCTGTCAGCGTTTTCCAGATGCCCTCAGGGAATTTTATCTTTCCTTTTATCTTTCCCTTTAAAGTCAATGTGTAATGATTTGTCTTTAAACCTTTTGAAGTTTTCCTGGGTGAGATCGTCGAGGGCATGCAAGAGCAAGTCGCTTATTTGGCTGCTTCAGTTTTCCATCATTTCCATCAGCAAACAAAACTAAAATGCAATGGAACATCCAAAGTGAGTATGTAATACAGTATAAAATATTGTGCCTTTTATAGAGGGAATGAAGTGTCACCTAGAAGTAAAATAATTCCTTCTCATCCACCCCACTCACAAGCAGGTGAATCAAGTGTCTCTCAACAACTTGACCATCAGGATGCATCGCTGGTATATTCTCAGTCAGACACATTTGACTGCAGCCAGCCTCTTGTATGATCAGGACAATATTATTTTTGCTCTTTACTCATGATGATTACACTGAGACAGGCAATGACAGTCCATGTTTTACTCAAGGTGAGCAAGCCCATGAAATCCAGCCATAACAGATTAAACCAAGTTTTGGGGAACAATTTGCTAATCCCATTTTTCAAAAAAACCAAAACCCTTGATACATTACCTTTCCCAGATTACTCTCCACTTTAGCACAGTGGATTGAGTGTACAGTCCCATGCATGAGCATTTGCGCCTTTCTGCCCTCTTACTGCAGTGCTAACTATAACAGAGCTGGGGGCTTCTGTTAGTTTAAGAAGAAAACTGCAGCTAGAGAGGCCAGGCAATGGCAAAACCCTGGTGCCCAGACAGGGGAGAGTCTCATCCAGGTAAAGGAGTTGCACCCACTGTCAGCCAGGAGATCCCTACCTAGGGTGAGCTGGCTGCAAAGGAATAGGCAGCTGGAGATGTGCAGCTACCACTGCTTACTGTAAGCCTGGCATCCCGCAACAAGTCAGGGTCAGAAGTCTCTCACCTGGATCCCAGGCTTTTGTCTTCCTCTATTACAGAAGCACCAGTGTCCTGCCCAAGTCTACAACATAGCCTCTGCCTCTGGGACACCTCCCCTCCCATTGGGAGCTGGCCAGCTGTGGTCTGGATGCATCAAGGCTCCTGCTGCTTTGGCTTCTGTTTCAGAAATGTCTCCTCCTCTGAACACAATCTTTAGGGCCTATCTCCTTCCTCCCTGAGCAGCGGTCAGTTGCCCAAATTTCAAAATGAGCATTCCCTGGGCATCACAGGAAGTCCAATTTCACCATTAATCTCATCATAATCCTCTGCGTTTATGGATGAATGATTATCAAGTCTGTCCAGTGTCTGAAAAGACAGACAGCAAATAACAAATGCTTAGTGCTAAATAAAAACTGTTCCCATGCACCTTGCTACACAAGTCTTACAATGATGATCTAGGTTTAAACTTAGTGGGCATGTCTACCCATTCATTAAATGTGCAGCGGTGCCTTTTTAATGAAGCCACTGCACAGTGGCCTAATAATACAGTGCAGTAGCATATTAGCACTGTTTGTGCTGTGATAAGGGTGGCCATCATAGAGGACAGTCCGGTTGTCCTCTATTGATACAAAACCAGATGCCTTTATGTCCTCTATTATTCTCTAGAAGAGAAAAATACAGGACATAAAGGCATTTGGTTTTGTATCAATAGAGGACAGAGCAACAGAAAACTGGAATGTCCTCTATGATGGCCACTCTAGCTGTGATGTGCTACTGCGCAGTATTATCAGGCTACTGCACAGTTAGCATTTCATGTAGACATGCCCAGTGTCCATTTAATACTAATACCTATAGCAACTGCAATTTTGATGACACAAATCACTGTAGGCACTGATAATGCCAGGCCCTGCATCAGCAAAGACATGGATGGGGCTCAGACGAATGCTTACCTATGCATACACAGATTCCTTTCCAAGATTGTGGCTTGCTAGCTGTGGCTGCCTGAAGTCCAGAGGGACTTCAGAATGAGAGCAGAGGAACCCAGGATTGTACAGAGACTTCAAAATGCCAGCAGTGGAACCCAGATTGTTCACCCACCCCAAATCAAGTGCCCAGCTAATTAGGAGAGGAGATTTGGAAGGTGAATGTAAAATAAAGGCTCTACATAGCATTATAAGTAGAGGTGAAAAAGCACCATTACCTCTAAAAATGAATGCACATTATACAAATGAAAAGGCAAAGAAGGTGGTTTGACAAGCCAAAGACAAATGGTGAAAAAGCTTAGAGAAGAGCAGGGAGTGCTCTTGGTAAAGTACTCATCTAACCACTGTCTACAAATGCTGCTCTTACACTCATCATGCGGAGGACAGGGGAAATCTTTCTACTCCATGGGAGTTTGTAATATTCAGGTTTTTACATTCCCACATCAACATTTTCCAAAACAAGTAAACATTGGTAGTACTTTAGTTCTTGGGTACCTACAAGGAGATGTCCTAAAGAGGTCTAATTTCCAGAAATGGGGGGTTTTTTACACTTTTAAAAGGAGCTTCAGGTGGGCTTGCAAAATTGCTAGTCACTTTAGAGAATCTTACCCTAAAGATCTTGGGAATCTTACCCAGTTTATATAAGTAAATGGCAAAACTTGTCAGGAGGAAAAATGTGGCTATAAATGCAACTGGGCAAACCACTAAAGAAAGGAATGAATCAAAACCTCTTCCTTCTACTAAAGTAAATTGCAATCAGGTGTTGTTCCAAAAGCGGTTCACTATCGTGTATATAAGTGAGACATTGCTGCAGCTTTCTGGAGACAGATTAAGGAAAACTTCCAATTCACAACGTGATCGCATTGTTCAACGCTTGCCAAACTTGGACATACATGCTAGATATCATCTTTGAAACCTTTGAATGCAATAATATCGAGATATTACTGGATCATCCTGCAAAAGGGCAATGTGCACATGCAGTGAAAGCCAAGGCCTGTTCACGAAGACGAAAAGTTCACCATAGCAAATAAGCCTGTTTGAAGAATAGACATAGCAACACATTTTTCCTCAGCTTCATGCCAGTAAAAGACCAGGCCTCCTGAAATGATAAGCTCATACAGAGTCACAGAAAGAAAAGGCCAGAAGGACCTCGAGAGATCATTTAGTTCAATCCCCTACTTAAACCAGGAGGCAGTGTGTGATAGATGGCAGCACTGTGCATAGAGAAATATGTTGTGAATTGGAGAGTGGCAAATGGGACCTTTACAGCAGTTATCAGCAGGTATCACTTTGATGGTTGGGGCCATGTCTTCTCATGCCCAAACCTCACTTATTTACTTAAAATAATATGAAACTGCACAGTTTTCAAATGTCTCGGGAAAGCAGCTGCCAAAAATAAACAGGCCTGAATCAGTGGCCTGCCAGGGTCAAGTTCTTTGAAACAGCAGCTTTAGTATTTCCTATTCTTTCTAGAAAATCAAGTTTGTCTGGCAAAGCCTTTCTCCTTTTAGATGTCAGCAGCATAGGAATGTTTACCTTACTCTGTAATGCAAGAAATTGTTTTGATGACCAAAACACTTCATTTTAAACACTTGCTAATGTTAAACTTCACCAAGTCGCAGAACAGAACCCAAGCCCTCCAATTCTTTTCAGATCCTGGTCACATTTATTAGATCAAAAACAAGAACAGGAAGCTTTAGGGTAGATGAAGTAGAAGCAGCAAAACCAAACATTACACCAAAATCCTAAACACAGAAACCATCAGTGCCAGCTCCAGTGCATGGAATAAAAGCTTAGCGTTGTATTCAATCACACGAACATGTTCAGGTAACACCCACTATGCAGGATAAACAGGTACGTGTACAAGTCAGGGGAGTTGAGGCTTCCAGAGTCTTATTGATAGAAGTGCAGTAAATAGCATTTATAGCTCATTACCTGCGAGTCCACAGACTGCCCTGACTTCCATGGACTTTGACTCAGTATTGAACTAGATAAATAAAAGGGAGGGAATAAAAGAGTGCTTATGCTGTAGAAAGAGTGCTCTTGGGGCCCTGTTGCACATTAATTTTAGATGGCTCCTGGAGCTCTTAACTCCTGGAGTGTCCATATACTAACAACTGAAATTATTTTTAAGCATGCTTTAGGCAGCTGAAGGTTACACCACTTGAGGACAGGTTTATCTCCAATTCATAATACCCAGCTCGTGTTCCATTATGTGTGGCCACTCCCCACAGATGAGGTGCCCAAGTTGCAGTCCACCAGCATCCCAGGATGCAATGTCCCCTTCTCCACCCTCTTCTTCTGTGTGTACAAACATTGTATCCCCTGAACTCTACTACCAAGGGGCTGTATTGGCACCAAGTCAGCTCCCCCTCCTGCTCCCAAAGGTGTGACCTTCCCACCTCCAGGGTTGCAACCCCATGCAAGCAGTCTGCACAGCACATGCCAGCTAGCCAAGAGTGGAGTCTGTCAGGGTATGGGGGGAACAAGGTAGGAAGCCAGATTGAGTCCCTATGAGCTGGGGCTTCCCTTCCAGGGTAGGGCCAAAAGCAATCCCAAATGTGCCTTCCCTCACTACTACCACATCCTCGGCACCTTGGGAAACACGAGAAGCTACCCCACCCCACAATCCCAGTTTATTAAAACATGGGACCTTCTTTACTTTATTTTCTCTTCAGTTTTGTATTTATTTTTGTACTACTATTTATTTTATTTTTCAGTGGCTGACTTTTTTCATTTCACCACCCTTCCCCCACCCCCATTTCCTTTCCCGCTCCCATAGTATTACGCACACCATCCCATCAACTCTCTGCTTCCAAAGTTCATGTTCCTACCCCCACTCCATCTCTCACACACCCCAACCTAGAGCAGGGATAGAAACTTGTCCTGGCCCACCAGCTCTGCAGTGGCAACTCACCACTGTAGCTTCTAGTCAGGCCCCTGCTCACCAGCTGTCTAGTGCCGAGTCACAGCTGTGCAGGCAAGGGACAGTCAGAGAGAGTTTTTAGGCTCAGGGCCTTGTTACATGTTACACTGTGATCTGCACAAGTGTTGATCTCCAAGATGAATGTGAGCCGCCAATGCCAGACCGCAGCCAGCAAGGCCAGCCATACCTTGTCATGCATACAAAGATGCATCTCAAGCCGGTCCAGAGAGGTGATACTCCCCCTCTATGCGACTTTGGTCAGGTCGCAGTTGGAGTACTGCGTCCAGTACTGGGCACTGCACTTCAAGAGGAATGTAGCCAGCCTGGAGAGGGTTCAGAGGAGGGCCACCCGCTTGGTGAGAGAACAGCAGGACAGGCCCTATGAGGAGAGACTGAGGGACCTGAACCTGTTCACCCTCAGCAAGAGGAGGTGGAGGGGGGACCCGGTGGCTGCCTACAAACTCATCGGGGAGATCAACAGCAAATAGGCAGAGCCCTTTTCTCCCCAGCACCGCCTGGGGTCACGAGGAACAATGGTCATAAGCTGATGGAGAATAGGTTTAGGTTAGAGATCAGAAGGCAATATTTTACAGTTAGGGTGGCCAAAATCTGGAACCAACTTCCCAGGGAAGTGGTCCTCGCCCCTCCCTTGGGCAAATTCAAGAGGAGGTTGGATGATCACCTGTCTGGGCTCTTGTGAACCCAGCATTCATTCCTGCCTGTGGCAGGGGGGCAGGCTAGATGATCTGTTCAGGGCCCTCCTAACCCTAGCTACTATTAAACGATGAAACTATGATCGGCTTAGTGCTCGCTTGCAGTTACACTTTCAATTTGAGCAGCGCACCTGTGTGGAGGGGCCACACCTTAATGGAACAGGAGCTGGTTTATGTGCATCAAGAGATAAGCCTGCCCTGGAGTGCCATAGATTTAAGTCACATAATAAGTATTTTAAGCCACTTAAAGGTGTTAATGTGAAGACAATCTAGGGGTTAGGAGCTCCAGGAGCCACCCAAAATAAACACATAACAAGGCCCTAAAAGGTGCCAATGCTCCAACCTTGAGAAAACACTAGCACCAATCAACATTTGAGCAGCATAAAGTGCAATGTGTAACAAGGCCCTTGCCCTTCACTTCATATTAGAGACCCCAGCAAATATGTTCAAAAGCTGAATGTTTCCTAAGTCAAAGAGAAAAACACTCCTGAAGACAGCCCTCCTCCCTTACACCAAGAGATCACACTGTTCACTGAGCACATATCTTCTTCGGAGTGCACAAGCAACTCTGGCTTTCTTTTTTTAACCCAACTGGCTGCAACATGAGAAAGATTAATAACTGTATCATGCCCTTTGGACTCACATGGAGGATGAAGACAGCTTGTTCTAAGAAAATTTGCCTAAACTTTTTCATGCTAAAATCCTATAGCACTACTCACTCCACTATAACCACAGCAGAGAGTAATTTCACTTTTAATATCCAGGTTCTGTATTTTCTTTGTCTTTAAAAGCACAGGGGTTGATTTAGCATTTTTTCCTTTCCTAGTCAAATATATTCTTGAACTATAATTAAGATTAACTGTAATTAAGATGCAAAGTGTAATTTGGATCTCATTAAGCTCAAAAGAGAAGCCTACTCCAGTTGGAAAATGGGAGGCATCACCAAAGAGGACTACTCAGCACTCACCCACACCTATAGGGAGAGGTTCAGAAAAGCCAAGGCACAAACTGAACTCAGGCTAACTACAGGGATCAAGGACAACAAAAAGTCCTTCTTCAGATATGTGTGAAGTTGGAAAACGAATAAAGATAGCATTGGACCCCTGCAAGGTCAAACTGGGCGGCTGACATCCGATGCCCAAGAAAAGGCCAATCTCCTAAATGACCTTTTCACATTGGTTTTTCACACTCCCAAGGGGATCACACTATCAGAAAGGACACAAACCAGCCTGGGAGTGGGTGGCGGGCCCAACATTGATGTGTATCAGATGAGGGGCATTCACAAGTCAGCTGGCCCAGACAGAATGCACCCAAGAGTCTTGAAGGAGCTGGCAGACATCATTACATCCCCCTTGGCAAAGATATTCAAAAACCCATGGCGCTTGGGAGAGGTCCTGGAAGACTGGGAAAGAGCCAAAGTGGTCCCTATCTTCAACAAAGGGAGAAGGAATGACCTGGGGAATTATAGACCAATCAGACTGACATCCATCCCTGCAAAATCCTGGAGAAAATTGCCAAGGGATCCATCAACACCAGAGTAACAGAAGGCAAGTTTCTGAAGGCCAGCCAACACAGCTTTGTGACTGGCAGGTCTTGCCTGACCAACCTCATCTCCTTCTGTGACCAGGTGACATGAGCCCGGGACAAGGGAGATGGTGTAGATGTCACATATCTGGATTTCAAGAAAACCTTTGACATACTTCCCCACAATGTCCTCATGGCTAAGCTAGGGAATTGTGGCCTTGATCATCTTATGGTTCAATGGCTAGATAACCAGCTACGGAGTCAAAACCAAAGAGTACTAGTTAACTGGAGCAAATAAACGTGGTGCAGGGTGACCAGTGGAGTCCCTCAGGGCTCAGTACTTGGGCTGGTACTCTTTAACATCTTCATTAATGATCTGGAGTCATGAGTCAGATGCAAACTCGCAAAGTTCATGGATGACACCAATTTATGGGTGAGAGCAGTCACACCGCAGGACAGGCTGGGGATACAGGCTGACTTGGACATGTTTTCTAGGTGGGCAGACCAAAACTGGATGGCCTTCAATGTTGAGAAGTGTAAGGTGCTGCACCTCAGTAGGAAGCACCCTCAACATACTTACAAGCTCAGCAGTGCTACGCTCACTAGCGCCATGACTGAAAGAGACTTGGGGGTCCTGATTGACCACAAGATTAATATGAGTCACCAATGCAATGATGTGGCTGGCAAAGCAAAATAAACTCTGGCGTGCATCTACCAATGCATTGCAAGCAAAACCAGGGATGTCATCCTCCCACTTTACTCGGCCTTGGTGAGCCCGCAGCTGGAGTACTGTATCCAGTTTTGGGCCCCCCTACTTCAGGAGGGATGTGGAGAAGCTTGAGAGAGTCCAGAGGTGAGTGACTCATATGATCCAAGGCCTGGAGGGTGATCCATACAAGGAGAGGCTGAGGGACTTGGAACTTCAGTCTGGAAAAGAGAAGGCTCAGGGGGACTTGGTAGCAGCTTACAATTATATAATAGGAGTACATCAGGACTTGGGAGAACAGCTATTCACCAGAGCTCCCCAAGGGATAACAAGGTAGATGTTTCTTTTGTCCATGCCCTGAACTGTAAAATTCTGTAACAAACACCTTTTAATACCTGACGCAGGAGGTAAATGGTCCCACTAGGGGGAATGCCTTACTGGACCTGGTATTGGAAATGGGGGATGATATGGTAGGGGACTTACAGATTGGTAGTCACCTGGGGGACAGTGATCACCAAATAATAGAATTCACCATAAGACGTCGAGTGGGTAACGTAACTAGTAGGGTGAAAGTGCTAGACTTTAGGAAAGCTGATTTCAATGAACTCAGGAGATTAGTCAAGGATGCACTGCAGAGTAGGAGTTTTGAAGAGATGGGAGCCCAGGAAGGGTTGCTGTGCCTTAATGAAATGATCCTTCGGGCACAAAGGGAGATGATCCCGATGCGAGGAAAAAGTGGGAAAGGGTCCAGGAGGCTTCCTTGGCTGACCAGAGAAATCCAGGGCAGCCTGTGGACTAAAAGGGGAGCATATAAAAAGTGGAAACGGGGAGAGATTACCAAAGAGGAATATACCTCCTCTGCTCGCACTTGTAGGGAGGCAGTTAGATGGGCCAAAGCTACCATGGAGCTGAGGATGTCATCCCAAGTAAAGGATAACAAAAAATTGTTTTTTAGATATATAGGGAGTAAAAGGAAGGCCCAGGGTAGAATGGGACCCCTATGACACGGGCAGAAGCAATTGGTGACGGACAGGGGGACAAGGCTGAACTCCTCAACGAGTTCTTTGCCTCAGTGTTCCTAAGTGAGGGGCAGGACAAGGCTCTCACTGGGATTGTAGAGAGGCAGCAGCAAGGCACCAGACTGCCATGCGTAGACCCTGAGATGGTGCGGAGTCACTTGGAGGAACTGGATGCCTTTAAGTCGGCAGGCCCGGATGAGCTCCATCCGGGGGTACTGAAGGTGCTGGCTGACATTATTGCACAGCCACTGACGGTAATATTTGAACACTTGTGGTGCATGGGCCAGGTCCCGGAGCACTGGAAAAGGGCCGATGTGGTCCCCATTTTCAAGAAGGGGAGGAAGGAGGACCCAGGCAACTATAGGCCAGTCAGTCTCACCTCCATCCTTGGCAAAGTCTTCGAAAAAATTATCAAGGCTCACATTTGCGAGAGCCTGGCAGGACAAATTATGCTGAGGGGAAACCAGCACGGGTTCGTAGCAGGTAGATCATGCCTGACTAATCTAGTCTCTTTTTATGACCAGGTTACAAAATGCCTG
>NW_005843334.1:54057-55770 GCF_000455745.1 Alligator sinensis | reverse complement strand
CCTATAAGTTCATCACGGGGGCACAGAAGGGAATTGGTGAGGTTTTATTCACCAAGGTGCCCCCGGGGGTTACAAGAAATAATGGCCACAAGCTAGCAGAGAGCAGATTTAGACTAGACATTTGAAGAACTTCTTCACAGTTAGAGTGGCCAAGGTCTGGAATGGGCTCCCAAGGGAGGTGGTGCTCTCCCCTACCCTGGGGGTCTTCAAGGGGAGGTTAGATAAGCATCTAGGTGGGGTCATCTAGACCCAGTACTCTTTCCTGCCTATGCAGGGGGTCGGACTCGATGATCTATTGAGGTCCCTTCCGACCCTAGCATCTATGAATCTATGAAACATCAGCTCTTTCCTCACCGAACTGTACCACATCATATGCACCACCCACACACCTTGTATATCCTATTTAATTAGTTCAACATTCTCCCCTTTTGCCTCCCCTGGACAAAAATACCCCAGCAGTAACATGCTGTCTCTTACCTCATGGGCACACACAATATAAGATGAATAGCTGTGGTGACAAGGCAGACACAAAACTTTCTTGCCTCTCTCCCTCTCTCTTCCACCACATACCAGTAATTTGGACAAAATAATTTTCACCGGGATGACTGTAGGTATTATAGGGCTTAGTGCCACTGCTGAGAGCTCGTTTACCTACAGGCGGCAACAGGATGGACCTCAACCTCAGATCAGCCGGTCTGCCAGGAAACTGATCTTATTTTTTCTCACCTGCCTGTGGCCATCACTGGTGGCTGTGTGGCAGGGTTTCTGCCTTCCATGTGGGAGAGCTGAGGTCAAGTCCCAGCTGGGTTGAAGTGGGGTGAGTGAAGTGACAGGGAGACATTCATATTTTTGCTAGACATCAGGAGGTACTATTTCACAGTCAGGGCAGCCAGGATCTGGAACCAGCTTCCAAGGGAAGTGGTGCTGGCTCCTACCTTAGGGGTCTTTAAAAGGAAGCTTGATAATTACCTAGCTGGGGTCATATGAGCCTAGTATTCATTCCTGCCCAGGGCAGGGGGTCGGACTTGATGATCTGCTCAGGTTCCTTCCGACCCTATACCTGTGCACCTATGCTGATGCTTTGTTAATAGGAAGCAATACCTCGAGGTTATCCTTCAGGTCTCGATCTCTGTCTTATTCTGTGGGGGTCCAACCTCCCCTTTACCCCACCCTAGTCAATCCAGATGAAATTCAAAGTTTCTCTCCAGCCTGATTGCTAATGCTCAGCCCTCTGTCACCTGCCACCTTTCTCTGACACACACCCCGTCCAGGGGATGGCCTTAGCCTCGGCTCAAATACTCCCGAAACACAACTGTTCTCAGTCTCTCTTTGGATTCAGTCCATATCCCCTTCACCTGGGGATCTCTCTCTCATACCCAAAACCCCCCCAACAAAGCCAGTCAATCGAATTGTTGCTCAGCACAGATCCGTGCAGGTCTACTGGTGAGCATATATAGTCCCAGTAGGATCTCTCTCCCAAGCACAGCACAGCCCCACCAGGGAGGCTGTAACCTGAGAAAAGCAGTCTTCCTTGCTTCCCTCCCGGACCCTCAGCCGCTACTCTGCTTCAGGACTGATCAGACTCCTTGTGTAGGCAAGCCTCCTCCGCATGTCTCCTTCTTTTGGTCACTCCCACAGCGTTTCTCCAGCAGGGTCAGCAATACCTGCTTGCAGGACCTCTCAGCCACTCCTCTCAGCAGTTTCCAGGGAATC
>NW_005843334.1:45998-54026 GCF_000455745.1 Alligator sinensis | reverse complement strand
TCCCTCTTGGGGGCCGGAAATACCTCCTGGCAGCTTCCCTCCTCCAGTCCCGAGTGAGAGGCTGCCCTGGAAGTGTTGCTGTGACTGCTTCTTCTCCGCTCTAGTCTCCAGCTGCAGCCTCCCCGTTTGCTCAGCTGTAGGCCCTGTTTACTTTCACTTTCCCTCTCTGTCACTGCCGGCTGCTCTTCCTCCCTCAGTCTCCACTGCCCGGCACATAAGGCACCCTGGGCGCTGTTTACCCTCTCTCACTCCTTCACATTCCCACTGAAGAAAAATTCCTTTCTGTCACAAGTTTCTCCATCATCTCTATGATCCTGATAAGAAAAAAAGAGAAAGAATCAGGATCTTGTAGTTCTGATCCTTGTTTCCCTTATGTGTGGCAAGCGGGAAACACGGAGATCTCCATCACAGGCCACTCAGCCAATCGCTCTACCAGTTTCAGTCAAACTCCACTCCAGCTTCCTCCTGTTGGCACCGGATTTATGATCCAGATAACTTGTTCCATGTGGACCCAAACCCTCAGACCAACCACAACCTTTTCCATTCAATTGCAGGCAAATGTTATTGATGCACAGTGATAGCAGATAAGAATAATGCAAACAATTCTACATATACCAATCAGTCCTAGAGCTGTCATCAGAGTCAAGGTACGCCTGGCCAGTACGCGAGCTTCACCCTGAGGTTCATCTTGAATGTCAGTAGCCTGCCCAGTGAGGTGGATGAGACGAGCTAGTGGCATGCCCTCTGGCTATGGTGCCGTGTCACTTTGAAAGCCCTTCTTTTGTATTCTTTTCCCCTCCTGATGACTCTTCATCCATAGGCATCACTGATGCGTCTTTCTGTGGTTGTCATACTGTCTACAGTCTGTCCTGTCAGCATATTCCTTTGTGTCGCAGAGCACTTAGGAGCCCTGCTCCTTTGAAGATGGGAAGCTGCAAGGGGAAGAGCCCGAGCAGTGAGTGGGGAGCCCCCAGCTGCTGGTTACCACACCTACCAGCAGTCAGCTGACTGGAAGGGGCGGGGCCTGGTTCACATATAAACCCCAGGGCTAAGGCCAGGATGGCAGTTCCCTGCTCACAGCCAAGGGGGAAAGAGCTCTGCCTGAGCAAGCAAAGGGGAGAGACCTAACTGCAGATACAGCCTCTGATACTGGTGAAGAAAGGAGCACCCCTGGTGTGGCTTGAATGATGTTATAGCCAGGTGGCTTGAATTTATGTTAAAGCCCAGGGGCTTGTGTTTTGTTTGCTGTTTAAGACCACCAGTGCCTTGGGTGAGGCTATTAGGGGATGGAGGAGGCCTCATAGGGGACCCCCAGCAGTGTGGGGACCCCGGCGCCAAGGAGGGCGCCGCATTTGGTGGTGCACCGACCCCAGCGCCAGGGAGGATGCAGCACTTTGCAGGGCTGTAGACAGCCCAGGCGCCAGGGAAGTGCGGAGCGAGACAGGGCTGCAGAAAGCCCGAGTGACAGTGAAGGCACAGAGCAAGACAGGGCTGTGGAAAGCCCAGGCACTAGGGAGGTGCAGTGCGAGACAGGGCTGCGGAGAGCCCAAGGAGGACCAGGGGCCCAAATTGTAACAAGGCCCAGACCAAACAATGTCAGTTCCATCTGCGAGGTTTGGGGCGTGGTAAAGGGGTGGTTGGAGCCACGCATAGCCCATAAGGCTAGGGTGCCCCAAAACACCCATTGCAGAATGGGACCCACAAGGGGTCCAGGAGCCCACGGGGTCAGAGAGTACAGCAAAACCGTGTCCAAGATGATGTAAAGGCAGCTTCCCTATTATATATTTACCATCAAAGACATGGCGGGTGAGAATTGAGGGTGCCCATTGGGCCAACTTGGCACGGTAAGGGGGCCTTGGGGAGATCATGGCCATCCTGCAGAACCCTGTCCCGTGACACTGTTTCACAAGCCCATCACATGCACACATCCTAATTTGGTCTTAACTGGTGTCCTAATTTGGTCTGTCCCCCCTAACTAGAAAGCCCAAGGGCTCGTAGTTGGGCACTGTGACCTGGTGCCAGCTTATCTCATGTTATAGAACAATGTGGTACATGGCTTCAGTTTCCCAGCCTCTATGTCTGTCCTTATCTGCCTTGAAGGCTGTGAAACTGTATGACAACCAAGCTTTTAGAAATCAATTAGTCTTTGCTGTTGCCCTGGACCATTGTTTTAATACATATATACCTCACCTATAAGCCAATTCCCAAAAGCAAACCTCTAAAAACCATTTTCTAGCCATCACCCTCCATCTGTTCCCTCTCACATTAAGACACAGCTGCTCAGATTGCTATAACCTGATACTGTGATTATAACCCTGGCACACAACTGCCAGGCATATTGCTCAAAACCAACAAAAGCACCATCAGCTACCACATGTGATGCTGGGGAACAGGTGGTTTCAGGGCCCAACTACTGCAAGGGTTGTTAAAATAAACTCAAGAGATCCAAAGAAGAGGGCCATGCCTTGCAGTACAGAGATAGGCAAAATCCCACAGTGGGTAGTTCTACATGTTCATTAATATGCCATAGCTACTGCACATTAAGTTTAGAATTTGTGAGCATTTATACACATACCTGACTCTGCTCTGATGTGCTGGAAATCTAGTGCATTGGAGCAGATTTGATTAATTGAGTCTGCAGAGCATGTGAGTTGATGCTCCTGACGCTGCGTCCCATCCATTTGTATAAATGGGGAAATGCACGTCAGCACACAGAAAATGATGGTGTTGTGTTTTTAAACTAAAACACCTTTGATGGGTTTTAGTTCAAAAGACCACCGCTGCCATTTTCTCAATGCTGATGTGCATTGTGCCATTTATACAAATGCACTCGTCACAGCACCAGGAACTTTTAAAAGTACCCGGTGCTGTGTCAGATGCATGTGTAAAAATGCCCTTTAGTACCAGGTACTAAATTCATGTGCAGCAACAAGCACTACTGCGCAGTAGCACCGGTGCAAGCCTTTTAAGTGATGCTAATGTGAAGTAGACTAATACTACTGAGCATTAGAGTATTAGCACAGCTTTGCTGTGATGCAGTAGCACACAATATAATTAGTCTACTGCACATTCAGCATCTCATGTAGATGTGCCTAGTCTGTACCAATCTGACCCTGGGTTAAAACTCCTTCCTGATCCCAAATGTGGTGATCTATCTGAGCAGAAGGACACGACCTTCTAACCTGCAACTTCTGTTTCTGAATTCCAGCACTAGAACTGGCATGTCCCAGTCAAAATCCCTAGGCTTGGCTGTAGACGAGATCCAATGCTTCTGAGGAAGGCAAAAAGAAAGTCCCAAACAAACTAACAAACAATGCCCCTGCTCCCATGCCCCCAAACCCAACACCCCCCTTTCTAGATCTTTATCTAGAGCTTTGTCTCAGCTCGAAGAAGTTGAGGAGAATATGCTGCATGAAGTAAAAGATTTTGCTGATTTTTTCATGTTCTCAGAACTGCTTGGTGACTATATTTGTCTTACCGCTGCAGTAAAAGGTGTGTTTGATCACCGGATGAAATGCTAGCAGAAATGAAAGATGCTCAGGAGACTTTACAGAAAAAGCATGGATCAGAAGTTAAAACTGTTATTGTCAAGTACTTAGACTCATTAGTGCAAACACAACAGCAGTTGCTAAAATACTGGGAGTGTACTTGATAGCTGTGTTGGTCTGAGACAAAAAGACATACAAAAAACTAGAACTCTTGGTTCCAAAATGATACCTTTTATTAGACCAACTGGAAAATGGCAAGAAAATTGAACTTTTCTGCACGCTTTCGGGATCAAAGTCCCTTCCTCAGGCTCTGGGAAAAGTGTAGATGGTACAAGATAGTAAAAAGCCCCCATAGGTAGGAAATAAACTTCATTTTTGCACAGAGGGAGCTAAAGATGGAAAGCTGTCATTCTGGGTCCATGAGAGTGTGTGACCTGTGCTGAGTAGCTCTTTGATGTGTTGATCAGGTAGAATTCCTTCCCTGGAGGTGTCAGATGGCAGGCAGGGGGGTAAAAAACTTCCTTGTTGTTTGGCAGTGAAGTTTAAAATCTACCTGATCAACACCCTGTTCAATGTACAGCCCCTCAGGACAAACTGTTGCCCTACCTGGGCCCTGTCTTAAACTGAAGTGATGCAATTTGTGTAGATGCTATTTATATAGCTTTTTAGTAAGTGAACCTCAGTTGGATATGATGGCTCTTCCAGGGTCATTCTCTTTGCAGATCTTTGGAAGCATATAAACAATGTTCCTAGGGTAGGAGAATGAGGGATTAGTGGAAGTAGTTTCTCCTGAAGGTGGTGTGAAATGTTCTATATTTTCCTGTTCCAGAGTGAATACTGATGTGGGGTCCTCCCCAAGTTCTTTATAGCAGTTTGTCAACTATAAGTGCTATAGGGCTTATGGCCCTTATGAGACGACATCTTCTTCTGTTTTATAGAAGAACAGAAGGTAAAGCGCTGCTCAATCTGGTACTGGCAACTGGGGATGACCTGATTACAGAGACCTAGTGATCGATGGGAAGCTGGGTGACAGCGACCATGAGCTGATCACCTTCACCATCTGCCGTAAAGCTGGCAAATCAGTCAGTAACACTGAAGTCCTTGACTTCAGGAAAGCCGACTTTGACTAGGTCAGGAGGCTTGTCAGTGATGCCCTAAGGGACCATGACCCCAGGGGGAGGGGAGTCCAGGTAGAGTGGTTGCTCCTCAAGGGAGCGATCCTCAATGCACAAGCTAATTCTATTCCATCTCGGAGGAAAGGCAGCAAGAGGGCACAGCAGCCCCCCTGGCTCTGGCAATGATGTGGACATTGGAGTCAGAAGCGGACTGGCCAAGTTTGCCGATGACACCAGACTTTGGTGCAAAGCATCCACACGTGAAGACAGGAAAGTGATCCAGGCTGACCTGGACAGGCTCAGGAAATGAGCGGATGAGAACCTGATGGTGTTTAACACTGAAAAATGCAAGGTTCTCCACCTTGGGACGAAAAACCTGCAGCATCCTTATAGGCTTGGGAGTGCTACTCTGGCTAGCGCTACGGAAGAAAGAGACTTTGGGGGTCATCATTGACCACAAGATGAACATGAGCCTTCAACGCGATGCTGCGGCTAGTAAAGCGACCAAAATGCTGGCTTGCATCCATAGATGCTTCTCAAGCCAGTCCCAGGACATCATTCTCCCCTTGTACTCGGCCTTGGTGAGGCCGCAGCTGGAGTACTGCATCCAGCTTTGGGCCCCACAATTCAAAAAGGGTGTGGAGAAGCTTGAGAGAGTCCAGAGAAGAGCCATGCGCATGATCAGAGGTCAGGAAAACAGACCTTACAACAACAGGCTGAGAGCTATGGGGCTCTTTAGCCTGGAAAAGCGCAGGCTCAGGGGTGATCTGATGGCCACCTATATGTTTATCAGGGGTGACCACCAGCATCTGGGGGAATGTTTGTTCACCAGAGCGCCCCAAGGGATGACGAGGTCGAACTGTTATAAACTACTCCAAGATCATTTCAGGCTGGACATAAGGAAGAAGTTCTTTACTGTCCAAGCCCCCATGGTCTGGAATAGCCTGCCATTAGAGGTGGTTCAAGCACCTACACTGAACACTTTCAAGAGAAATTTGGATGCTTATCTTGCTGGGATGCTATGACCCCAGCTGACTTCCTGCCCCTCGGGCGGGGGGCTGGACTCGATGATCTTCCAAGGTCTCTTCCAGCCCTAATGTCTATGAAATCTATAAGGGAAAAGGGGTTATACATTACCACTTTTTAATCCCTCCCCCTTGAAAAGATCTTTCCTGCCATGACTTCGATGTTTAATAATGATGCTTTATTATTTTCTTTGGTTGTATGAGAGAATGTTCCAAATGAAAGAAACACATAAATGAAGAAAGTAGGCCCTGTAAGGCACAACACACCGAACTATGGTTATAGCGAAATATGGGGTTCCACTGTTCCCTGCACCCTCTCCTCATGCCACCTTGACCCTGTGCATCTTTTCAGGGTAAAACAAACTTCAATAAACAAAGAAAATAAAAATAAACAGGTCCTTCCTGTTTCCAGGGCTTCTAGAACCCTCTCGTTCCCTTGTCCTTTATTTGAAATTGTTTTCATCTCATTGTGTTTCTTTTATCCCCTTCTACAAGGCTGCTGTATTCACACCCCTCAGTTCCCCGATTTCTGTGTCCCTCACCAGGTTCAAGCCCAGGATTATTAGAACTGCCCACTTTCCTCCATGTACAGCTCTTCCCCTCCCTTTCACCACAGGGGTTCCTTGGGCCTGAGGTGCCCCTCCTCTCTTTTCCCCAGTTGGGGATCCCTGAAGGTGTTCCACCCCTCTACCATCGGCTCTCCCTCGCTGGCTCCCAGCTCTCTATTTGGGGCATGTCCCACACCTCTGGGTTGGGTTCTCTCTCACCCGCCTCAAGCTGCCATCCTCTAGGTGTGTCCAGACCCTCTGCTCTGGACTCCTTCTTCCTGGCTCCCAGCCAGGGTTGTCCAGGCTTGTCCCATGCCTCTCACCTCGGCACTCTCCCTCCTGCTGGAAGCAGATCCTCCTTGGGCATGCCCCCCTGAGTGTCCCTCACTCTTCCCAGCTTGGAGTCGAGCCTCTCTGTGTGTGCCCTACCCCTCCGGGCTTGGCTTCTTCTCTTCGGCTCAGAGCAGAGTCTCCCTGGGTGTGTCTCAACCCTCCAGGTTCAGCTCTCTTGCTCCAAGCCAAGAGCTCCTCTCCCCACCACCAGAAGTCCCCTCCTCCTCACTCTCTGGCTGGCATCTGCTCTCCCTTCATCTGTGCCACTCTCCTCAGGTAAGTATGGAGAAAGAGAAGTTGGTTCCCTGGGCATTTCTCTCACCTGGTCTTTCTCTCTCTCTCACATATCCCACCCCTCAAGATGCCTTTTGGCATTCTTCTTGTAGTACCTGCTGTGTTGATGCCTTCTCTTCTTCTCTCTTACGAGGTACCAGGTCTGGTTCAGGCTCCGTCTAATTGGCACTGAGAAAGTCTGCCACCACATTGTTTTTCCCAGGCCTGAGTCGATAGAAAATTAGAAAGGTTGCATAGCAAGAGCCAATTGCATAATATGAGCATTGGCCATTTTAGTCGACTGTAAACATTTCAGTGGAGTGTGGTCTGTAATTAGTTTAAATTCTCGACCCAGTAGGTAGTAGCAGAAATACTCAATACTCCATCTGAGTGCTAAATATTCCTACTCAATGCTAGCATCCCTTCTTTCATGCTCGTTCAATTTCCTACTGGCATAGTTCCATAGTAGGTAGGGTCGGAAGGGGCCTGAGCAGATCATCAATCCGACCCCCTGCCCTGGGCAGGAAAGAACGCTGGGGTCAAACGACCCTGGCAAGATATCTATCTAGCTTCTTTTTGAAGACCCCCAGGGTAGGAGCGAGCACCACTTCTCTTGGAAGTTGATTCCAGATCCTAGCTTCCCTGACTGTGAAGTGGCATAGGCCATTAGTCTCTCCTGGCCCTCAATCATCTGGAAGAGTACTGCTCCAGTGGCCTCCCCTGATGCATCTCCCTGTAATGTTGAGGGAGCTAGCAGGGGTTATTGCAGGGCCCTTGGCATGGCTTTACAAGCGCTCGTGGTGCTCAGGCCAGGTGCCAGATGATTGGAAGATAGCCAGTGTGGTCCCCATCTTTAAAAAAGGGAGGAGGGAGGACCCGGGCAACTATAGGCCCATCAGTCTTACCTCAATCCTGGGGAAACTCTTTGAGAAGATCAACAAAGAGCACATCTATGATGGGCCAGCATCGGGGATGATGCTCAAGGGCAACCAGCACAGTTTTATCAGGGGCAGGTCATGTCAGACCAACCTGATTGCCTTTTACAATCAGGTCACAAAAGCACTGGATGCAGGTGTCACCGTGGATGTAGTCTTTCTGGACTTCAGCAAGGCCTTTGACACTGTCTCCCACCCCATCCTCATTTAAAAAAACTAGGCAACTGTGGCATCGATGCCTACACAGTCAGATGGATTGCAAATTGACTGAAGGGTTGTACTCAGAGGGTGGTGGTGGACGGGTCATATTC